>NC_138858.1:43289615-43437115 GCF_965183815.1 Platalea leucorodia
AAGAGGATTTAGTGCTATGAAAGCCCACTGGCATGGAGTAAGAGCCATGGAAGGATGAGATTTGTAACCGCTTTGTCAGAAGCACTTTCTGTTGGCTACTTGAGCCAGCAAGTACTTGAAATCTGTGCTGTTTGCTGTGAAGTCCCATTCTGTGACACTCCCGTACCCTCACCCTCATCTCTTATATTCCTATATACCAAACTTGGTAATGAAAACAGTTTGAAAATTATTCTCTGATAGGGGATTTTTATGCACATGATTTTTTATTTAAATAAAAATTATATGTCCCTTATTTGAATTGTTTGGACATTTCAGTAACGTATTGGAAGGAGAATGACTAGGTATATTTTAGTGAGACTTGCAAAAACATTTGAGAGAGGTCATATAAAACGGCTGTTATAGAAATTAAATAGTTACAATGTGAAAAAGAATATAACATCATGGATCAATATAAGCCAAAAGAAAGCAAGAAAAGAGTGAGATTAAACTGACTGTACATGTTGATAGCACAGCACCTTGGGATTCCATACTGAGGCCCTATGTAATGCTTTAAGCACATATGCAGTCAAAAGGCAATGTGATTAATGAAATAGCACAGTTCCAAGCCATAAGAATTACTTAGGTGTTTCTAAGGACTGTGAGAAACTTCAGAGCTATCTGATTGTGCTAAGTAAACCCAGTGATTAGGAAGAGACAGTCCAAGGAAAATCTTAACTTTCTACCCAGCTTTTGTCTTTAAAATCTTTCAAATCTTATAAAGAGGATGATATAGATAGTATGTTACCACTGTAAAAAATTAGCAGTAAGGTCCTCAACTAAAAATTCCGATTTTCTAGCAATATGGGTCTCCCCATCTCAAAAAGAATATTGTATTCAGTGAAAGATGAAAGAAATTATTATGAAGAGGAGTCTGTTAAGGGAGTTGAAAAATATTTTAGAGAAATTGAAAAAGTTGTTTTTTTTTTTTTAAATCTTAGAAAGAAAATGAGGAAGAAATAGGATGAACATTGAAAAAAGAGTAAATGTTAGAGAATAAATAGTAGAGGGCATTCAGTTCCCTATTGTATAGCTCAAGAACAAGACATCATTCAAGTGAGGAAAAACATTTGTCAGTTAAAAATATTAATGCATATTTCTGAATGCAGCTGTCCATGCAACATCCTTGTGGCCAACAATTTTGTGTAAGTCTTAAAAGGGTTTGGAAGTTATAGGACAATAGAAATGCTTGGAATTCTATTTATCACTGCAGCCAAGCATTTTGGGAGGTATTAAAACTGCATTCTGCAGTGTGCAAGAGCACACCTAACTAAAAAGGTTAGGACATATCGTATTGATTCAAATTATTCCATGTCTGCCAAAAATTAACCATTCTCCTTTCTCTGAAACTTTCAGAACTGGGTAGTCTCCAAAGTAGAACAGATTTCAGCACACTCTATATCTTGTTGAAATCAATGGCATAATCTTTTAGATTTCACATTCTTAATTCTACTCCCTGAAAAACGATATGATTTTGCATAACATAGTTTATATCTCAAATACTCAGTTAAGAAAATTAATTGTACATTTATCTTACTTTTGTGATTTTTGTGTCAAGAGATACATACCAAGCTAAATCCCTGTTGCAATGCTTAAATCTCCTTCTATGACTAACCTCAATGTGATTTTGAAAGTAGGATTTAGGATCCTAAATTATTTAGACACTGTAAAAACTAGGTCAACTTAATAGATAAAATAAAAATAATAAAAAAAAATTGACACAAAGGGGTATAAATAATTTGTTTCCAGCATGGTTTTACCCTGGAATGCAACCTGGTAATTTTGAGAATTGCTTGTGGTCAGAATATAGCTTTATTTTTTTCCTATCCAAAAGACAGAAATAAGCACTAAAATACTAAGCCAGAATGATTTCTCTAAATAGCCAGAGGGTCAGAAATTATTATACCTTAGTGTTTAGAATATTTTGTAAGCTGCAGGAGAAAAACAAAAACCAAAAACCCCAAAAGCCCTCTCTGACTGTCATAGAAAAAAAAATTAAAGAGCAGAATTTTAAATTACAACTCTTGACATTAATAATTAATGAGAACAGAGATGATGTAGTTTCTTTTATATATGTGAGTACAATACAATAAGCAAATCTGTCTCATCTAGGAGTTTGATTGCTGTGTTTGGAATTCCAGCATAGTTGGAGCAGGTGGGAGAAGGATGAAGAAGGGAAGGTGAGGACAACGTTTTGTAAATGTGGTGGATTGACCTTGGCTGGACACCAGGTGCCACCAAGCTGCTTTATCACTCCCCTCCTCAGCAGGATGGGGCCGGGGGAGAAAATGAGATGGAAAAAAACCCTTGTGGGTCAAAATAAAGGCAGTTTAATAAAAGCAAAGGCCACGCACAGAAGCAAAAGGCAAAAAGATTTTATTCCCTACTTCCCATCAGCAGGTGATGTCCAGCCACTTCCTGGGAAGCAGGGCTTCAGTACATGTAGTCATTGCTCCGGAAGACAAATATCGTAAATGCGAACACTCCCCCTTCCTCCTCCTTTCTCTTAGCTTTTATTGCTGAGCAGACAGCATATGGTATGGAATATCCCTTTGGTCAGTTTGGGTTGGCTGTCCTGGCTATGTCCCCTCCCAAGATCTTGCCCACCCCCAGCCTACTGATGAGGGGAGAAATGTTGGAGAGACTGTCTTGGTGCTGTGCAAGCACTGCTCAGCAGTAGCCAAAACACTGGTCTGTTATCAACACCTTTCTAGCTACTGTTACAAAGCACAGCACTAGGAGGGCTGCTATGGGGAAATTTAACTCCATCTCAGCCAGACCCAACACAGTAAAATAAGCTTCCAGAAGAGGAGATAAAAGATGTTGAATAGAATTTTAGATTTTAAAAAAAGACACTGACACATATATGACCCTTTCCAGGAAAGTCTTTTTTAAAATTTAGTTTTTCAAGTTCCAGAAGCTATAGTTCATGGAGTCTGGTCATATTTTTCCTTTGAAAAAGATCTTTCCTTATTTGTGGAGAAACTGTTCACTGGTGCTTATACCACTGATTTCATGAATCTCTTGTGAAGTCCCTGTAAGCTTTTGTGTCCATCCAGTTCTCCGAACATGATTCCTTTACCAGCAGCAAGAAATATCTTATATTATAAAAGTTTACATTTCTGAATGAATTCTGGCAATTTGATTAAACCACAATCCAATCAGAAGGTATAGGTGGAATTTCTTTTTAGGACCATCACTTTCCAGAGTCCCTTGACTTTCATCTCATGACATCCATTTGCTTAATGTTTCTTCCTATATTGACACTGTCTTTTCGTTTAATTTTTGAGATGGTTTCTCAGACACTGATGCTAATATGATTCTGAACAAATCAAGATCTACCTTTAGCAATATTCCTTTAAAAAGACTTTGCAAGATGGATTTTGCCCTTATTTCTCATAGTTACTTCTGTTACAAGGGAAATGCTTTATTTTGTCTTTAACATGGAAGCTACAGCAAAAAAGGAAAAGAATAAAAATTCCCTTCATTTAGTTAATCATTAATTTAATCTCTGTCTATCTATTAAAGCACACAATAATCAGAAATTCTAAGCATGTAGTGGGGTAAGGTTTTCACCATCACACCTGTGCTGCTCATGGGCTCTACCTTTACTGTGTGGCTAGGACCTGAAGCCTCATCCAAAGTAGGTGAAATTACCAACCACATCCTTTAAGGAGCATGTAAGAGCTTTGCCTAGTTTTTCTTAGTTGCTCAAGGAGAACAGTGGTTGGAAAATGTAACTGGTTGTCTTTTCTTGGGACATTCACCTATAAAAATGTCAGTCATCTAAACCTGAGATATCAGGAAAAGGAAGAAATGTCAGCTGGGCAGTATTCTGAAAAATAAAATGCTGTTATACTGCTAATATTACATAATAAACAATGTTCCTGAAAAATATAAAGCAACCTAGTGCCATTTACTGTCTTGTTATGTTCCACTGATTTCCCGCGCATGTTGCAAAGAAGTAGTTGTCATTTATTATGTATATTTGCATTGGAGTCAAATTTCTCAGCAAATTCCATTTTTAGATCTGAACTCTTGGGGTACAGTATACGTTTAGCAGAAGAACGTAAAAACAATGGAAAATCCAAGTCAAATTATAAATGCCCACTCTTATATCACAAACTTCAGTTTGGGACAAAAATTTGTATAAAAGTAAATGTCTTTTGAGTGTTTATTGGAATTTACACTATGTTCCAATAATAAAATCAAACAGACAAAAAAAAATCCTTGAACCTAAAGTTAATACTCTGGCTTCAGCCCCAGTGATTATATTTCAGTTACCTTTACAGGGTGTGTAACGAGTCAGAACACCACCACACTGAACATCAGCTCTCTCAGGTTACACTTGACAAATTCTGAAGGGATTTTAGGTTTTATCATAAATATTCTACCTGTGAGGACTTCAATCTTGTATGCTAGTTTCTTAAATGTACTAAGAGATATTAAATGAATATTTTATAATATCTTAACCAGCAGTTGTTCTACAGTAAGTTGAGTGGTTTCAAAAGATGCAATTCTTGTGAGCGAGTGCATAAAGATTTTCAGTGTACTAGATGAGATGCATGTTCACATACTTCATGGAGCCTGCCCCCTTTATACAGTCTTGACATGGGGGCAGGATGAAGATTGCTGATGAAGATTGTTATGTGTCAAAAGGAGTATGATTATGTGACTCACCTTGTTTTCCATTATATATAATTTAAAAGCATACTGTCACGGTATTTTTCATAATTAAAAAAGTCCTTGCTATTGTTTATAATTATCCCTTTAATGCTTGACATTGAAATCTGTTTCCTTACTGATTTATTTTCCCCTTTTTTTGGAAGTACTTGTGGATGAGTTATTGAAGAGTTATGTATGAATGTAGGGTGACTTAATTCTTATGCTTTTTATTAAGAGAGCGGAGAGAATTTTTTTGTATTTCACCTAGATGGTTTTCTTGACAACCCCTTGGCTGCCCTCACTGGATTCTAAGATCTATGTTATGTCTGTGGATCAGCTGAATGTGGCACTGCGGTGCTTCCTTGTGTAGTGCCTTAGTGGTCCATGCTATGCAGAAAAGTGAGTATGTGAGGGGAAATGCCTTCAGCTAAAAACCTGAGCCTGAGTCAGGATATCTCTTCCTTTAGGAAGACCAATGTGAGGACATAATATACTCCTTCATCAGTTTATTGCATGACTCATATTTTGTCACCTAGTCTCCATCACAGACAGTCAGCTCCAAACATACTGCCTATACTCATCCACGATGTTATGTCTACTTTTTTGAACCTCCCTCAAACTCCAGCAATTCTGACAGAGATGTTTGCTAGTTTGCATTGCATAATATAGCATGGCAAATATTATAATTCGTATATTGTGAGACTGAGATATAAGGTCTTCACCTAATAATTGTCTCACTGAGTCACACTAGATGTTCAGCTAGCACATTTTCCCATTCCTCACTGGTATGACATGTAGTTGTTGCTAACAGATAAAGAAAAGGAACCAGGAAAATACAGACTGATCCTTCAATTCTTATAACCTTTCACTTTCTGGAAATCTGCAATTTAGGAACTTTTTTTGAGCTGAAAATTGCATCTAGACTGTGTTTTCTAGCAGACCTTGATAGAGCCATCTAGTGGGTTGAGCTTGACCAACTGCAAGGCACTCACCCAGCCACTCTCTCACTAACCCTCCTCAACAGGGTGGAGGAAGGGGAGAAAATAAGATGGAAAAACTTGTGGCTTGACATAAAGACAGGCAGATCGCTTACCAATTACTGTCATGGAGAACACAGACTCAACTTGGGGAAAAGTGTTGTAATTTATTCCCAATTAAAATACAGTTGGATGGTGAGAAACAAAGACAAAACCTAAAACTTCTTCCACACCTTTCTTCCCAGTCTCAACTTCATTTCTTTATTCCTGACTCCTCTACCTTCTGTCCCCCCACCACAATCAGAGCAAGGTGGGATGGGGAATGGGGGGTTGTGGTCAGTTCATAACAGTTCCTCTCTGCTGCTCCTTCCTCCTTACACCGTTCCCTGCTCTGCCATGAGGTCCTTCATGAGCTGCAGGGAAAGATCTTCTCCACCATGGTCTCTCCCACATGCTGTATGGGAATCTCTGCTCCGGTGTCTGCAACACCTCCTTCCGCTCCTTCTTCAAAGACCTTGTTTACAGGGTTGTTTCTCACACTTTTTTTTCTCTCACTCCTCTTCTATTAATTTAATTGTTTCAGTATGAACTACGATTTAATTATGTTTTGTTTAAAAAAGTATTTCTTTTTATCTTAAACTCACTGGCTGCTAATTTTATTTGGCTCCTCCTAGAGTGTGTGTATATGAAATGATGAACAACCATACTTATTCACTTTCTTCATGTCATTAATGATTTTATAGATAGCTGTCAAATTCTTGGCCATTTCCTTCCTAGATTGAAGAGCCTCTTTGGTTACTCTTTTTACAGAAACCATTCCATACTCCTGACAACCCTTCTTGTCCTTCCTGTCTTTATAGTTCTATTTCATCTCTTTTGAGATGGGGATATTACTGCTGAAACTGTGTTGTGACCATGGTTTATACATATTTGTTTTAATTGCTATTCTTTTCCTAACAGTTGTTAGCATTCTGGTTTTATTTTTTATTTCTGGTGAGCATTTTAGAGAGTTGTCCATGGTAGCTCTGAAATCCATTTTCCTTCCAATAAGATTTAATTTAGAGGACATATGTTCTCTTTGTTCCTTATTTTTAATTTAGCACCACTTAATTTAAACTGTTTTTCCCTGTCAGTCTCTATTATGAAATTCTTATGCAACCCTTAGTAATTCTAGATTTCCTTCCATCAACTGTTGTATATCATTATCGATTCTTTTTTTCAAATTGTTATTTCTTGATCATTTATGAATACAATGAACACAGTTCCTAGGAAAGATCTCTGTGATGGATTTTTCCTGCTAACCTTCCTCTGTACTGAATGGTGATGGTTTATTATTACTCTTTTCTTAGTGTCATTTAACCAGCCATAAATTCATTGGAGGACCATCCCTCATGCCCTCCAAAAGCTTGGATTTTTTAATAGCTTTTAGAGAAAGACCTTGCCAGGAGTTTTCTGGAACTCCAAACATACTATGTGATCTGGGTAACCTTTGCCACTTTTACAAGAGCTCACAGAGTGCTTGAATTGGCTCTGCCTTTTTCTGCCAGTACAAAAAAGGGAAAGGGTTCAAGACTAGAGCAAGACTCAGTGGCTAGGGATAGACTGATGTAACAGGCTTCCAGATGTCTTTGCAGCCTTCTGCTTTTGGCTCCCAAAGTTGTAGTTCCAGCTGAGGTGATCCGAAGAGATGGTCCTACCTCTTATGGGGCAGCCTGGAGTTTTTGCAAAGCCACTATTTCACCATCTTCTTAACGTTGTCTCCCACAGTACCTACAGCAAATATATCTCTGTGCAACATACAAAACACCTAGGCATTTTAAAAACACAAAGCACTGCTACTCTGTGCAATACGCAGTACCTGAGCAGAGATGAAGCTGTGAAGCTTTATGAGAAGACCTGTGAAATATCCACTGGGTCACATTTTGGCTTCTTCTTCTGGTAATACAGCAATTGTAATTTTTTCCTTCATGTGCACAAAACCAACTAAACAAAGGAATCATTGTGCAGTTTTTCCTGCTTTGAGAACAAATGACAGTTTCAAGAAAAAAGCTGCTTCAGATGAAAATATCAGCTTGCCAAGATCACTAATCCACTTGGATGACACTGCCAGAAATGGCCTGCAGTAAGTACTATAGTTGCTAAAATTGTTCATACTTCTTTCAGGCCATCTTGATCCTTTAAGACCTCTCTCCAGTTTAAGGGTCTCACTCAAGAGTAGGGAATCTGCATCCTGCTCTTTACCCAGGACCTTTAGAAAAACAGTCTACTCTTGTCATGGACTAGGCTTTCTCTGATAGCTGACGTGAAGATAAGCAGAATTATTTGAACTTGATTGTTCTTTTAAAGCACATTCCCCAGACAGCAGTGTTTACATTCAGTGAGTCTTTCCCTTGCATGGATGCAAGAGTTGGTCATAATGTGTCCCTAAAAAAGGAGGCAATTTATTTGGGATGATGGTTCTAGACATATGCAAAAGGAATTAATTCAATTTAAGAAAAGGAGAAGGAGGAGTCAATGAGACCTTCTGAGGAGCAAAACTCTTGTACAATGGCTGTTCTGGACTAGGCAAAACTTTCCAGGACTCACTGTGAGGAACAAACTTCCATTATTGAGCAAATGCGCTAAAATCCAAATCAGTCCTTCCTAGTCTCTCTGTGAAACTCCCTCCTGCCTGAAAGGAGAAAAAACCCAACAACATGAAAGTAAATATTTAAGACTGCACTTCAGTAGAATATGGTGCTTATAGCCATACTATGGTCCCGAAAATGCTTGTTCAAATGCATAGAATTTACCCCCAAACCTTCCTTCTTCCTTAAAAATAGCTCAGATGCCTAGAAAAATATCCATATCTGTACATATCTAGAACTGCTTCTATCTTGACAGACTGAGCAGCCTAAGTCCAATCATTACCGAGAAATAGTTATTTCCCTGCATGACTCCTATCAGGCCTCTGTGTAAGCACTCTCCAGGCATGCACTATTGCCATGATCAGTTAAGACCTCTGTAATGAGGTCAATGTGATGGCTATTATGAATCCCATTTTAAGCTACCAAACCGGGATGCCTAGGTGTGAGTCAATTAGATTATATCCAGTCTGGGAGCCAGCCACCTCACACGGAATTTTGTGATGCTCGGCACTGCAGCATGTAAGTCAGTTTTTGCAGTCTATCCTCAGGTCTGGAAAAGTTACTTGTTGTGGCACCAAATTCTTTATTAGATCTGGCACTAAATCATGTGCTTTGTGAGTTTTTTCCATTCTTAATTTTGATGACTGATAGTCACCAGTCTGACAGATCGCAGAAAAGTAGCTGTTCATTTTCCACTATCTAAACATTTTCCATTGTTTATGCCTTTTAAAACATTCTTTTTTTTTATTAAGACTCATCTTGACATCCTTTTAAATTATTAAGAGCTAGAGATGTTCATTAAGAAAGAGATTAGAAGACACAGTAGACATGGGTAATTATTTAAGGCCCAAGAAGGGGACACATGATGCTTTTTAACTCAGGCTTTAGTGGATTGTTAAATTAAATGAGTGGTTTAGTGATAAACAGGTTGGAGTTAATCAATTGAGTAAAACTATAGGGAGACTGTGTAAGTGAGTTCGGATTTGAAGGGTTTTACAAGTAATCACACTTTGAGAGCCACATCTGCTTCATATTTGTTTAATAATAGACTTGATGACTAGCTAATGGTGCACAACATCTAATGCTGCCTAAAAGTAGTGCTGGCAATGAGGCACTGGGAGAGGCCTGAAATTTGTTAGCATAACAAACCTGATATTTTTGATAATGAGAATAATTTTTGAATAAGAAATATTATTTAAATCTTGTGATGAATTGGTGCAGAACACACCTTCTGAGAATTTATTTGACAATAACAACTAATTATTTGATTCTGTTTTAATTTCCTGAGTTCTTCAGCTCTTCTTCATTATCTATAACTTGTAAAGATACAGCTGACATCTTTCATCTACCAGTAGTAAATGATAATTGGATTTAGTCAGACCTGCTGGTCAAGAGAGTCAGTAGCAAGCAGTAGGATCTTTCACCTTCTAATCTAGCTCACTTTTGTCACATTCGGTAAAAAATAGAAGTTTCCTTTGTACAGCAGATTAAGCGTTTTTGTAAAATATGTTAGTCACAAATAAATGACTTGCTAGGTTTTGGAACTTAGTTTAGTGCAATATAGTTTATAAGATTTGTTTTTTATTTTTGTGAATCAGTAAAAAAAGCTTGAAACATTTAAGAAAATAATTATTTCTCTGTGAAGTATTACAGGGAGAGTTAGAGTCCTTGTTATCGAATGGTTGTGACAATGTTCAAGCTGTGCTAGTTTGGTTGGACATATGGTATCACTTGTGGTTTGATTGGATGAGCATCAGTGTTAGATCCAATTTAATCGATGTGTCATATATGAGATCTATATTTTTCTTCACTAAATATTTTCAAATTTTGTTTGGATTTTTTTTCCAATTATCTTATTATTGTTTATTTAAATATGCATATAAATTAAACTCAAAGACACAGGGTACAGAAATCCTTAAAAAGATCAAGTGTAACAATTCTATTAAATATTTGTATGTTTTACTCAGTTCCACAAGAAGTAAAAAATAATTTCATTTAATTTTGATACCATTAATAGCAAAAAAATACAGTAATGCTGCTGAGGAGAGAATAAGCTTCAAAACTGGAATGTCCTTCTACCCTGACAGCTGGTCTCTCCAGTTGGGGTGGAACCTATTGGCAGAAAATGGTAAAGATCTTATTACATCAGTGGATGAAAAGTGGAAGACTATACTTCACAGGGATTAGAAGTTTTACTTGATAAAATATTTACTCTAACTTTTATAGAAAACACAGCAATGTCAACATTACAGAGAGCTGATAGTCTGTTAAGAGGGAAGTGCTAGGTATTTAAAACTGTTGGAATTCTTGCTTGACAAATCACCAAAGAGCTAGAGCACTTTTATGTCACTCTCATTAATTGATGGCAGAAAATGAAAATAGCTACTTGTGGATTTTGGAAATACTTAAGTCATACTGATTGCAGAGTAAAATACCTGTCTAGAAGCAGAAATCCAAAACTAGTCCCAATTTGTGCCAAATACTTCGTCCTTGGCCTCCTCTGCATATGCAAAAGAATGGTAAGGAAAATACCAAGACACAGTCAAGAACAAGAAATTGTTTTGGGAGGCAGGATAGGTTTTGGCAGTGATATTACTAGGAGCAACTGAGGAGAATAAGATTTCTCAGACAATATTTAATACAGTGTCACAAGCAAAAATTCATTGCTGTCCCCCTGAGTCTCCCTTGTTTGCCACCTTACAGAGGTGGTAAGAAGCACCTGGAACCCTTTCCCTCTCTCATCTGTAAGGAGGACACATCTCAGCTAGATTCTGCTCATGCACATACAAGTCTCAGTTCTGGTTTGTCCTGCTTTGTTACAGCAGATTGATGATCTGTCTTTCTTGTGAAAGAAAAAGTGAGCAACAGATATGTCACTGCACCTTTTTTTTTTTTTTTTTGTTAAATATAACACCTTTTCAGAAGGCAAGCTAACCTGGAATTTAGCTAAGACCCTATGCCATTTCTGGGAAGGTCAAAATCAAAGCAGCATTCTTATCAGAGGCAGCTCCTCTCTTTTCATTGAGTAAGTTCTAATAAATAAAAAATTTTATCCATATTCTATATTGATATTAAATACAAGTCAAATTGGTGTTTGTTCCTGTTCAACAGATTACTGCTCTCTGGTCTTCATCTAAGGGTACAGTTGTATGTATCTGTCCCTGGTGTCATTTAATGGAAATGCACTTGTTACTGACCTGATATTCATGATGCTCTGACATGAGTCCTAGGATCTCAGGTGAGCTAGGCAATGCATAGCAAACATGTAAATACACACACGTATGATGTGTGTATATATGAATGAATATAACTTTCATTTTTTTTTCCTGCGTAATTGTCGGTGTGTTCCTTTTGCCTTCATGAAGTATTATGGGCTCCCTCTGCTGGGCCAAAACAATACCTTTATATTCAGAGTCACTGTAGGGTGTTGGGAGTCCATTTAGCCTAGTGGAAAAGAAGTTCTTGTTCTGTGTATCTAAGGTTTGGAGTTCTAATCTGGATTTATTACCTAATTTTAATTTCTCTACGGTTTGTGTCTCTGTCTCAGGAATACTGTATTTTGAGTGCTTAATTCTCATCACTTGTACATAATTTACTTACAAAATATTTTAATGAAAAGACTCAATATCCTACAGTAAAGCTGTAGGTTCAGGTTTCATGAATATGTGATGACCATAACCAAGAGGACCAGTAAGTGTCTCAACTGAATCACACAGATACAGTTGTGATAGATCCCTAAAAATTCAAATAAATGTCTTTTTTTTTTTCAGAGCATCATGCATGAAGTTATTTTGCACACTAAAGCTAATTGCTCTCTAGAGCTTGCTCTGTCTGTATCTCATAACATGAAGTACAGTAACCTGTACAAAATCAGGATTGTATCTTGGTTGTTAGTGCTTTTTCTGTACAAATATTTTTCCATTCATTTCTACAGTTTCTGTGGAATTACAGTGATCTCATGTCTGTGAAGAGAATATTAAACTTTCTTGATCCTTTCATCCTTAATATGCAATTTCCTTAATGTGGCTATTTTTCGTACTTGATACAATTATGAATTGATTAATTCTTATAACTTCCCTAAAATAGATCCAAAATTTGTAGCAGATCTGAACTATTTTATAGGTACAGGAAAGACAAATCATAAGGGAAATGCTTTAACTAGAGATGAAATTTGAACTAGCAAAACAATCAGAGTGGGCTGAGAGACTGAAATGATGCACGTAAACAATAGGTGTTTACATTAAAGATGATTACATTATCCTGCTTTTCGGACCCAGTTGTATCTTACTTAAGGTGGTCATTTATATAACTAAGTCTTTTTGCCAAAAGGGCTATTTTGGGTGATTATTTGGCAGATTACATTTCTGTCTGATGTAGCTGTAAGCTGTGTTTCATCTCTTCCACAAATTGTATACCTTTTTGTACTGTTGCATTGCTTTATTATCTCTTCTGCACACATGAAGTACTTTCACAAGAGATCAATACCAAAAAAAAAAAAAGTTTCATTGAACTGATAAGAAGATGAAATATATATCTGTGTTTAGATATGTTGTCAGAGGCAAATTTCCTATTATAAGACTAAGGCCCCCCAAATGCTGTTGAAAAATGTCCGAGAACTCCAGTGCAAACAAAGTGCAGAAATAATTTCTGACAGTGACCAGAAGAACTTCAAACTGAGAAAAGAAAAGGATAGGGCAAAACTTTTAATTTGTTCACCTCTCTTACAAAGACCTGACCGAAAGGTGTCACTAAACTTAGTGTGTCACTGTGATCAGGCGCAGGGTTTTGTTGTTCTGAGTGTAAACTGATAAAGCTTTACAAGATGAATCATAGCTGACACTAAGCTGACCCCAAATGCATTTAGGAAGCTGATGAAGAAGAGCAGAGCCTTCCACTGAACTGTTGTCTTTTAGGAAGCCAGAAGTGTTTCAAATCCATATTCCAAACTGCCATTTCATTGTCAATAAGAGCTGCAAAAGAGCAGTAACCTCTGCACGCATGGAGAAACTGGGAAACTTTTAATGAAAGGGTCTGGTTACAAGACACTCTTCTCTTCTCCTGTTAATGGCAGTGGATGGCTACAGTCTTTGTCCTTACAGTTTGCCACATTTTTCTTAAGTTCTAATTGTAGAATGAAGAAGATAAATTGTACTCTGAACTCTGATTCTAAGGGAGAAAATGCCTGGGATATAGGGAACATTTCCAAAACTCCAGAAGAAGTTCTGGTCATCATGTCATCATGTATTTACATAATAAAATATCATTAGAGGGAGAGAAACATGGGGATTATTCATACCTTTAGTTATGGTGATGAAAATGCTGATGCTCATGTTCTAATGTTTTTTGTACTTACAGAGTATATTCCTCTCAGCTCTCCACGTGAGGATTGTGATGATGATGATGATGATGATGATTATGCTTAGTTTAGAACAGAAGAAATAAGTCACGGAGTGAGAAATCAGTACTTGAAAATAAGAATAGGCATCATATTTATACATCTTTCCGCTCCCCCCCCCCCCCTCTATTTTTGATACGAACATGTTCCTGGGTACATATGCAGAAATGGCCTGCATTTGACTAAAGGCAGGGGGAACTATTAAAAAAATCAGACCATCACATTCTCACCCTCAAGTAAGTTCATAGGTCTATCCCTTAGCAAACATGTTCTGACATTGTAGATTTTCCAATTGTCAAGCAGTATGCTGCAGTGTCAGCTAAATGTGGGGAAAATCTTTCTTTTTGCTCAGTTTCGCCTTTTGTTTGAGCCTTTTACAGTACATATTTTTTATGACTGGCTGTACGCATTGAATTATCTGTCTTCATGCGTTACTAAGTGAAATGAAAATAAAGTAGAATACAAAGTAACTGCTTTGTATTTTGTTTTATTTGTCAGAAATAAAGCACGTTAAAATTTCGGGGTGAATTTACATAAGATGGTCTGAATTTAAAGCATTTATTCTCTGTAAATTCCAGCTGGTGTCCAGGTTTTGCTTGTAGTTTTCAACATGTCTGATATTTGCTTCCAGAAGAAATCTGCTCCAACTTTCTTATTTCTATTCTTTCCAAAAGGCACCATGAATCATGCTGATGTGTGTTAAGTTTCCGGCCCTGTTCTAGAGTACTGATTTCCAACCCTCTTCATACACTTATTTGATATGGCAAAAGAAAAAGAGCTTTGGTATCACTTCTAGTTTTAATGTAAGTCAGAGTGAATGATTGATTGATTTCTGAGGTGAGAACCGATGATTCTGTAAGTTAAATGGCATTAACCTGTGTACAAAGTCTAAACTCAGCCTTGGACTATTCTGCATGCTGCTTTTCATCAGTGGAAGAGAAGTCCCATGCAAGCATCAAGATGATAAAAATTTAAACAACCATAAATCTCCATTTGGATTTCACAAAAGACCCTCTTTCTCTGGTCTTTCTCATGCAGATTTTATCCTGGAAATTCTTTCAAATAAAATAGAAGAGCTAGTGTTCGTTCAAACCTAAGCCTTTTTTTCAACAGAAGTCACTGAACCTTTGGGTGCTTATCCAAACTGAACCAGCAAGTATTTCAAGGTTTCCCTCCCACTACTTTGACAGCCAAATCACATTACTTCCATGTTTTCTCTCAAGATTCAAGTTTAAAGAGGCTGGGGCCCTGGTCAGCCTGAATATAATACCATTTCCTTTTTTTCTCAAAGCTATTTTTTCCTCTTTACTCCCTTCCTTCCAGAAATTACAATCTTGTCATAGAGAAATTTGAAGGGGCCAAATTCTTGCCACTTCAGACACTCTACTGACCAAACTCACTGAGGTTGAACCCTTCAAAGTAGAACTGAAGGTGTTCTAAAACCTTTTGGCCTGCTAAAGAACATATTTCTACTGTCTATTTTCTAAAAGACTTTGTTTAATATTATTATTCATTGTGTTTTGCTGCTGCCTGAAGGACAAGAAAACAGTCTCATTTGCTGAACAATATCTCCATGTTTTTCACTGTTGTGGAAATTAATTAAGAGATGTTGATTTAAAAGTTTTCCCACCTCCCCCACCCCTTACTTTCTCAAATATTTAAACAATTTTTTTTGGCCATCTTTTTTTTTTGTATTTTTCTTTTCTCTCTGTTTGTAATAAGATTAATTATGTGTGGTGCACCACTGCTTATCCCCATGAAAGAAAATCTAAAACGAGGGATTTCAGCTTCAAGAAGGCTATTTTGTCCTGTTTCCGATGTTCTAAAGGGATTAATTTACCATATCGTATAGCCCTGGAAGACTGTGATAATTGAAAACATCCATATTCATTGCATGTTCAAAGGGATCTGTCTGACTTTGTAATGTAAAAAGTGCATTTTTAACCTGAACGGGGACCTGCATCTGGTATTGCTTAATCCTATTAGTCCGACAGTTCCAAAGCTTTAGTGTATAATCATTAGCTCGTGTTAATCCTCAGACATGCCTCCAGCTTCAGCCTGTCAGAAGGAGTCCCTGCAGGGAAAATGTGGAGGTGCTGATAGCACAACACCAACTAATCTTATCTTAAATGGTAGCAGCAGCCACTATCTGTGATAGCCAGGGAATTAAAAACAATTTTTTTATGGGTATTGGGTATCGCCTTCCCTTCTCTCACACAGCTCTTCTACCTTGCCCTAGTTTTTCCCCCCTTGCTCCCCCCCAGTCTTTGTCAGGCCAGCAGTAATACTGATGGTAGCTGGGCAAGTGACAGTAGGGGATGAGGGGGATATTTGAAGATATTTACTATGCTGTCATAAAAATAGCAGTGTAAGCTACTAAACCTCTCAGGTGCCTTGCAGTCTTTTCTATAGAGGAGTCTCAAGTCTATCTTACACAGGCTTATAATTTATTTCCTATTTCCCACCAGCTACAGCATCACATAGGGAGAGCAGCCATGATATCTGGAAAAGAAGCTATATTCTGAATACTAGCAAGATCACCTGGCTGCCATGCTAGCATCATGTGCCAATTTGGCATGGTGAGTTGGGAAGCATGTCTGATCAGAGGGAGAGAAAAGGTTGTAGTGGGGGCAAGAACAAAAGAGGTTTGATGTCCTTCTCCTGCCCTGGTCCCAGTGCTAAGGAGAAGATGTGTTCAGAGCCCTCCATATCCTTAACCAGTGGTAAAAGCTGAGAGTATTTTCTGTTTATTTCAGTGAGTGGGTGTCCATATGGAGGAGGAGGTGGTGTGTGGTATCGTGCAGGAATGTCTCCAGTGCTAGTGCTGGGAAAGGAGGGCACAACATCCCTGATCTATTCTCCAGGGTGAAAGTAGGACTTCATCTGCCCTCTAAAATGGCACCTTTTTTTTTTTTTTTTTTTTTTTTTTGTTAAATGTTACAGGTCTGATTCTAGTCTTGTTTTGCACAGATACTGCTGAACTGGGCAGGAATACATGCAGAACGGGGAGCAGACACTCAACAGATCTACCTGTGCCGCAGGTGCCCTTTGCTCCACTTCTGGGGTTTGTGTAGTTGAAGCAGGTCCAGGGGGGCTGCACCACTGCAGTGCAGACATGTCCTTAGACTCATCCAAATGAATGTGCTCCATGGTAGCTCTGCTGGCTGCTTCATTTCCCTTTTTCCCATTGAATGACATATGCATGAGGATCCTCTCTCAGGTGCCTGGCAAACTTGTTTTAATAAGACTTCCCCTCCAACCCCTCCCTCCACCCCTTGAAGTCTAAGCATATCTAGCTCTAATTAAAACTAAGGAGCTTTGCTAAATGGAGATGTTAAAAAACAAACAATCTGGGTTTTGTTCAGTCTAGCTCTTAGGGTTGCACCTGCCCTATCTCTTCTGAAAGAATTTTGAGCTCTTTTCACACAGGACTCTTGGCACCACTTACCAGAACATAGCTAGACCTCTTGCCTCCAGTGACTGATGGGCATTGTTTGGGTAGCTGTGAAGTATGGCCCTGATCCACACAGGACAAGTATTCTTTGCACGCTTATCTCATTTTCTTGAACGTTGCTGGCCTGATTCAAGTCGTGTGAAGTGAGAGGCAGATCTTTTACTGGGTTGAAGGGGAGTGAAGTCCAATTGTGCTGCTCACATCCCTAATATAGTAGCTTTTGCCTCTTTGCTAGCGTCATGGATTAACAACTATTATGTGGGGACAGCTTATGGGTTTTGACTTCCAGTTGTTACACCATAAAAGAGTAATAAATCTCTTCACTTCTGTGATTCCTTTAGTATAAGAATCCTAAAGTACTTAAAAATATTAATGAGCTGTACTACTCTTTTACTTGAAAGATGGGGAAATCAGAGCACAATAGAATTAAACGACTTCCACAAGGTCGTTCAGCATGTGAGAAAGGGAACAGACATCAGCATCTTGATTTTTTTGCCTTATCCTGTTACTAACAGCAATGGTTTGTACAAGTGCTGTAATAAGCACTGGTAGTAAATGATTGGCATTAAGTTCTACTCTTTCTTCTATAGTGTACATATATTGAGTGAAACAGGAAACACTGGAGGTTAGAAGTAGTGTCAGTTTCTATTAAGACTGTACCACAGGACACCTGCAGAAGGTACCAAATGAAGGTTATGCAATTAATCTTAAGTCTATAATGTTGTTTGCCCTTCGTGATGCTTGCCCTTGCAATTTGAAAATTATTTTAACGTAAGTTTATTTTAGTTATATTGAATAATAGTTTGGACATTGTACCTCTGGGTAGCTAATATTAGGCAGGTACCAAATTAACATATTTAACAATGGATAGAGACAGAGTGTTGTTCACTGTACTGGACATCAAAAACTTCAGATATTTGAATAAGTTCTGTAACGAGGCAATCAAATTTAGATATTACAACTATATTACCAATATACAAATTGATTGCCATCCTCTACCACCCTCCTTCACATGTTCTTGATACCATAAATGAGATGTCATGTACTGTGTAAAAACATTTCATGTATTGTGTAAAAACAATATCTGTTATTTCACTGTTACTGAATCAAGAACAGAGAATATTAATGTATGAGTTGGAGGAACAGAGCATCTAATATCCAGACTGCACAGCTGGACTAGAGAGATGCTTCTTCCTGGTGTTCTCTGATCTTTGCTTTGTCTTCCATAAATGTGACTTAAAGTCTTCAGCTGTACATTTAACTTAGATCTGATACAGTAATTTCAAGACTGCTAGGGGAGTGGAAGAAAAAAAAAAAAGCCCAAGCTGCCACTAATTTTTAGAACAGGTAATGTTCCTTTTTTGAGAATCATAATGAAATATTTTCTGTCTACTTTGGATTTCTGAAAATCCAAATATCTGTTGGATTTTCAGAAAACCAGTTCAGGTGACACTAATCACTAGTTTTCCCAAAACATTTATAACAAAATCTTGGAGATTTTTCTTTGCAAATCAGACTGGCATCCTTGCAGTAACAAACTGATTCACATGAAGAAAAAAAAGAGGAAAAAATGCAATGTTGATAAAAAACACAGTTAAGCATTGTCATTATGTGGCACTGTGCTGATTAGAATCAATAAATGTCTAGCACAAATGGGGATCATTTTGACCTTGCCCATAGATGACTAGCTAAGAGAACATTTTGTGTATGAATATTCACTCAATTAAAAGACTTTTTTTTTCCTTAAGCCAAACAGCTTCCGTTTCCAAAACACAATATAGTCATACATGCAACACAAACATCCAAGGCAAAAGATGTTGTCCATGAACATAAAAAACAAGTGTGTAAAATTAAGAAGTTACAAACCAGACCCCAAGTCCACCGAAGATAAGCCTAGAAAGCAAGAAGATAAGTCAGATAATTAAATTGGTCTGAAAGAAGGAAAATAATTTATTGTGATTCAGATTTTGTTTCTTCAGAAAGCTTTTTCACTTTCTACAGATGAAGAAAGGTGAAAGTGTGTCATTATATCATGGTGTATTTTTGTACAGTGCATAATCTTAGTTCACCTGTCCACAAGTTTTAGATTCACTTAAACTTCCTATCTCTTACACATGTATTGCCACTATCCTTTCAAAAC
Source organism: Platalea leucorodia (assembly GCF_965183815.1). Classification (NCBI taxonomy): domain Eukaryota; kingdom Metazoa; phylum Chordata; class Aves; order Pelecaniformes; family Threskiornithidae; genus Platalea; species Platalea leucorodia. The sequence continues at coordinate 43,308,910 of NC_138858.1, forward strand.
AGAAATAGCAGCTAATAAGCATCGTGATCCTATTTTTGTTCTTTTCTGTTGATCCACTTATGGATAATTAATTCAGTTAGACTAAGTAAGATTTTAATTCCAGATTGTATCTGATTTCTATTTTCTCCATTAAATAAAATCAGGCTTTATCAGCTTCTTCCACATTCTTTGGTGGAATTCAACCAAAATGACATTTTGCATAGTTACCATATGCTCAAGGTATCTTGGGCAGGGTGTGTGTATGTGTAGGTGTGTACATAGGTATCTGTTTGTGTGTTCATACACCATGGGCACACTGAAGTCAGTTACTGACTTTAGTATTAGGATCGTTTATATATGCAGATACAAATATGCAGACAGATATTTGTGTGTGTATGTGTAAATACATAATAGTACACACACACACACACACATAGAAATTCTTACAATCTAGTTGAAATTATTCACTTACTCAAAATTTATAAATAAGTATGTATGATTCACTCATATTTCTGAGACTGGCCTTTAACTTTTCCATTGCAGCATACTCACACAAATATGAACATACTCTGTTTAGTATCTACTGGCTGCAATTAGCAACAGAAGGCACAAAAAATTTTTTAGTGGTATAGCTTCCAGACTGTGTGACAGGAAAGTCATATTCTTTAAGTTAGGTTTTGTCTTTAATTGCAAATTGATGTGCTCTGGTTCGATTAAAAATTAAAAAAAACTTGTAGAGGTTTTCTCAATTGCAAAGACTATCTTCAATCATCCTTTGCTCCTATCCCACCTCTCATCACATAGAAAACTTTTTTTTTGTGATTTGATCTACTTTTACTCTTAAGCTCACTTGCCACACCATTTGTCCCCACTGCTTCACACTAGTGTCTGCAAGAGGTGTGTACAGGGTAGGCTGTCAGTATCACTGCTTAGGTAGCTCTTCATATTTTGAAGGTAGTCAGGAGTGTGTCCCAGAAGCTGTTTAGCAAATAGAGTTTCTTGTTGGATTACTAAACTAGCATATCAAATGATCACCCCTCTGTATCATGATCAGCTTAGTATTTCAGTTGTGAATAAAAAAACCCCCTGCAATAGAGTAGGGGCTTACAGGAAGGCTATCTTTTGTTTTTCATTTCTTCAGTTTCTTAGGTTCTCCCTCTTGTCATTCCAGATTCTCTTTCTTACAGAACATCTGTTACCATGGTTAGACACAGGCAAGTAGCCACTGCTTCTTGTGAATGTCATTCTTCACTTACCATGCCCCTCGTCATGGCCTGTTCCTATTAAAATCCTCTGCAAATAAGATTGCTTCTGTAAGTGCATTGCACTGAAGCATACCAGATCAGACCTCCCCAGCTTGTGTGCCCATGGACTGCTTGTTAATCAATCAAGAGAAATGTTTGTTCAGTGAAATTCAAAACCTTGTGCCTCAGACATTTTGGGACAACTTCTCCTGCCTCCAAGATCCAGATTTCTCGCTCTCATAACAGGAAGACTTTCTCTAGTTTGACGACTATAATTGATGATATTTTTTAGCTGTCACGTGCTCTTGAGGCCATTTCTTGCACTGATTAAGGTTGAAGGAAGGGAAAAAAAATACAGAAGTATTACTTAAAACATGCATACACCCTCGCATTAGTTTGTAAGGACAGTGTTTATTATGTACAGCTGTTCCAAACTAGGGTCAGATCCTCTGAGACTGTACTTTTTTTATCTACCATTTTTGAGAAAGTATCTATGTGATCTGCAGTACTAAGAGGTTCTCAAACCCTTCATAGGTTTCTGGAAACTGAGCTGAAGAAAAGCTTTTAAGATCCTGATGAAGCCTGACACAGTCATGGAGACAGCACAGCTGCCACTCTGCCTGTCTGCCCCTCCTCTGGGAATCCATAGAAATCCTGGCCTTCATTTAAATCAACAGGAGTTTTGTCACTCACTTCACTGGAGCCAGAATTTCACCCTGCAATTTGAAATACTCTCTGCAGATGACAAGCAAGTAAAATGATTACCTCACTGTTCCCACTGCCTCTGTGTCATAAACTGTGCAAAGATTATCATCAGTGAAGCGCCGTACAGATGTTCCCTCCCTCATTCCTTCTCAGTCATCTTTTATCCTGCTCTGTCCTCTCTTTTCCCCTACAGTTCCGATTTTTACTCTTCATTGTGTTTCTCTGGCATTCAGTACTAGGAAAAGAAGCCCCTACATGGACGATTCATCAATCTTTGGCACTGGTTGAGACCACCATTATCGCTTACAAGAGTAAGACATCTTTATAAATCAAGGGACAGTTTGAAATGAGGGAGGTTTATAAATACAATAAAATGTCTAATAATTATTCAGAAGGTTTGAAATTTATCCGCTCTCAGTAGGGGTTCTCTCATTAGCCACTCCGCATGACTACACCACTCATGAGTAAAAGGTCACCTCCCATATAATGAATATAAATTTCATGTGGGTCCCTTCCACAGGCTCTTTAATGTAGTTTTGATATGTTTCATATATAGATTGAGAATGTGAGAGATGGGAACATGTCTCCTAAAAGCTGTAATGATCAGACGTGAGGACTGTTGGAAATGCCTGACCTAATTTGTGTCCGTGTTAGGAAGAAGAGTGTGCACTTTTAATAATGCTACTTTCATTTGGAAATTGTTTATCCTTCAGCAGGATAAAGAAAAATCTTTAAATGAAATTAAAAAGTGGATATGTCCAGATCTTTACTTACAGCTAAAAGCTGCTCTTGTGCAGCTGAAGAGGTGGAGAAACATTTTTATCTGTCCAGAGGTCAGGATTTAGTTCTGACTGCTGATGTGCCTTTATTTCCTGGACATTAGTCTGAGACTTTTTAGCTGGTTTCAGTAGTCTCATGTACACAGATGTTATGCTAAAAGGAAGAGAGTTCATATATCTAAACAGCTCTGTACAGCCTATAGCTGAAGAACATTGACAGGGCCTGAGGCCTTTATGCTACTCTACTTTCATACATCAACTATTTGGAGGAAGAAAATCCAAGACTAGCTATCATTTTTTTCAGATGTGCAGCATGGAGGAAACGTTCTGCATAAGACTAATTATGCATTTTCTTCCCAGCACATGTATGCACACATAGGGCTCCATCCACACTCCAACGCATTTTGCTTCCCAACACACATACTGTGCATACTGTACATACTATGAAGACCTTACTTCCTGTGGTGGATTGACACCAGCTGGATGTCCGGTGCCCACCAAAGCCACTCTATCACTCCCTCCCTCAGCTGGACAGGGGAGAGAAAATATAATGAAAACTTATGGGTCAAGATAAGGACAGAGAGAGATCATTCAGCAATTACTGTCATGGGCAAAACAAACTTGACTTGGGGAAATTAGCTTAATTTATTACTGATCAAATCAGAGTAGGATAATGAGAAAATACAAACTAAATCTTAAACCACCTTCCCCCCACCACTCCCTTCTTCCTGGGCTCAACTTCATTCCCGATTTCTCTGCTTCCTCCCCTGCAGTGGCACAGGCAGACAGAATGGAGGTTGCGGTCAGTTCATCACATGTTGTTTCTGCTGCTCCTTCCTCCTCAGGGGCAGGACTCCTCACACTCTTCCCCTGCTCCAGCATGGGGTCCCTCCCACGGGATACAGTCCTCCATGAACTTCTCCAATATGAGTCCTTCCCACAGGCTGCAGTTCTTCATGAACTGCTCCAGTGTGGGTCCCTTCCACAGGGTGCAGTCCTTCAGGAAAAGACTGGTCCAGCATGGGTCTCCCATGGGATCACAAGTCCTGCCAGCAAACCTGCTCCAGCATGGGCTCATCTCTCTGCAGGTCCACAGGTCCTGCCAGGAGCCAGCTCCAGTGTGGGCTTCCTACAGGGTCACAGCCTCCTTCAGGCATCCACCTGCTCCAGCGTGGGGTCCTGCAGCTGGATACTTGCTCCACCATGGACCTCCATGGGCTGCAGGGGGACAGCCTGCCTCACCATGGTCTTCACCATGGTTGTTTCTCTCACATATTCTCACTCTCTCTGGCTGCTGCTGCCCAGGTTTTTTTACCCTTCTTAAATATGTTATCACAGAGGTGCTACCACCATCACTGATGGGCTTGGCCTTGGCCAGCAGCGGGTCCATCTTAGAGCCAGCTGGCATTCGCCCTATCGGACATAGCCACAGAAGCCAGTCATGTAGCCCCCTTGCTACCAAAACCTTGCCATACAAACCCAATGTGCTTTCTTTTCATTGAAAGCATGTATACTATGCAATCAAACTGATACATGCCATAAGTCTTGAAATTACTCTGTGTATGTATTTCTGTGTATGTAAGTGTGTGTATGTGAAATATCTGTTTAACATATAAGCAGAAGGTCTGATACTTCTGGAAGGACAGACTTCAGCTCATGCACTGCGTAGCGGGTATGCATATATTTTTGTTTTGGAAATTGTGGAAAAAACTGTCTCATCACTATTCCTTCCAGAAATTTTGAAACAATTCTGTTGCTCAATACCTTTTCAAAAGCAGTATTTTGCCCATGTCAGTAGGTACCCTTTACATTAATTGCTTGTCATTTTCTCAGTTGTTGATAGTGGTTTTGACAGTGGCTGATAGTAAAAAATTTTTATGGAGAATATTGTCTGGAAAAAAATATACAAATTATTTTAAAAACACCAAATAAATAAAAAAGTTAAGCAGGAATGTTTCCTCTGGAGAACTCTTTTAAATATGGAACTATTTGTTTAGCTTGAACTAAATAATAACAGCTAATAATTTTATCTGGATGAAAAGAAGGTATCATTGCAATGTGGCTTAGTGTAGAAGAGGCAGGAAACGTTTGAAGGATTGTGGAAAACATGAGTAGCCATTGCCTTTTTACAAAACAAAATAGCCAGCATTACCAATGGCTGGTAATACTATCTTCTTCCAGAAGAATAATAATTGAAGAAATGTAAGATTTTTCTTACAAGATTTATGGAGGAGATGAATATCTTTTTCTTGCTCCTTGGACCAGCTGCACCCCAAACATGCAACCTGTAATGTATTCCAGTTTCTTTCATTACTCCAAAGTAAAATTTCCCAAATGGAAAATGATGTTGAGACCTTAATCTCACATGTGCTGTAGCATAAATATCTTGTGGCTTCAGTTATATAACTTCAGAAGCCATTTGATGAGTGAATCTATATTCAGCTCCTAGCATATGTAAGTTGTTGAAAAAATATTATTTTTCATATTAGTAGAATCATTACACACTGATTTTTTTCCTTGTAATTTTCAGAAAATAGTATCATATTGTTGTCATTTTAAATCAGAAGACAAGATAATATGAACATATTTTCAATCAATGTCAAGGCCCAAATTTATTGTGGAAAAGAGTGAGACTGGAGGACTTTTAAATGAAAATAGTGTCTTGGTAAAAGCAGGTAAAAAAGGAAAAAAAAGGAGTGTGTGCATAAAACCCCTATGTTGTAGTCATAGAGCTGATTATCCACAGGCTTGTCCCTTTCAGAAAATGTCTAATCTTGAGTCTGATTTAAGATAATGAAGTGTAAAATGAAACACTTCTTTGGAAGGCCATGAATTTCCACAGACCGAGGGCCAACAAATAAATAAAAAAAAAAACTCTAAGAAATATACCTCCTAGGTAATTTATCAAACAAGGAAGCACACCTAAAAATAAAATTAAGCTAGACCAAAAACCTGTGACAAGATCCTTCTGTGTTGTCAAAGAAGTGGATATACAGTGGAATTTCCTTTATTTCTCTCAGCACTCTTTCCTGGCATTAGTGAACCTTTCACTTCATATTGCCAACCAAATGTTAGCTGTTCTTCTGCATGGGAAGGATGATCTTCCTCTTTCCAGCTTCTTGACAGGATTTATTTTGGCAACTACACACACAGTCAGAAACCATTCTCACAGCAAGAAAGAAATACGCTCTTAGGTAAAATGCCCACTCAACACACTTTACAGAGTGGATCAAATTCAGTTTGAAGAGCTATCCAGACACCAGTTCAACCATCTTGTCAATATTTTTGGAACTCAGCTACAGCACTGCCAAGTACCATCAGTGTCAAAAACAGGACTAATGTATCCTGACAAATTCTCCAGAATTCCTACGACTATTTCAAAGCATGTTTTGAAAAGCATACATTCAAGCAACTAGGCTCGCCTAACAAAAATTTTGCACTCAAGAGCCCAGTTAGGTTGTGTTGGTATATTTCTACAGAATTGAAAAAATAATGTGTGTTATGAGAAGAACATGCTATTTCTGTGGTATGTCTCATTGTTCTACACCAGTTGGCTATAATGATTTAGAAATCTCTAGTATTCAGGATAGGATGAAGATAAATGGTTTGTAGCAAATACTAGCCAAGTATTTCTGATCATCTGTCATGATGACTCCATACGAGAGCTTATACTGGTTGACATTTTAGGCAAGGAACAAAAATAATGATCCCAACTTACTGAGTTTCAGTCCACAAAATCACCCAGACAGGATGTGCCCCTGTCTCTGTGCCCCCTTGGAGGTGGGCTGCAGGGAAGGAGGGAGGGATGGAGAGTGGGAGGGGAAGCCTGCCCAGATCTCCTTGGCACCTCCCCAGTGCTCAAACCACCTAGCATGAGATGTCTGGGGTGGGCTATGGTGAGCTGTTGGGGGGGCCTGGGGGAACAGCTGGAGCACCCAGGCCCCTGAAGCCCCAGGCACGACCTGGGTTAGCACAGGGTACCTGCAGGATGCAGTCAGGGAAGGTGGAGGAACTCTCAGGGATCTTCATTGCTGCTGACGTCCCTGGCGCTCTTGTCCAGGCCCTGGGACAGGCACTGACAGGCCCCACAGCACTGTGCAGCAAGGCAGAGGAGAGAGGAGCACTGGAAGGGGCTGCCTTTGCTCAGCTCCCACAGATGCTGCTCTCCTCCACACCAAAACTGAAAGAGCAAGCCAAAGGTCCTGATGGAGCCTGCGCGCCTTGTGTGTGCAGCCACAGGAGCTCTGGACAAAATGCATGGGGACAGAGCCTGTGGCTGCTGAAAAGCAACAAGGTCACGGGCAGTCACAGCTGCTATCACAGTGATATCAGGGGCTGCCCCCCAACAGCTGCCCAGCTAGGAAGGCTGACACCCTTTCAAAGGGGGAAAGCCTGCTCTGCGGGATGCTTGCCACCTACTCATGGCCTTGCAAGTGGGTCTTAACCTCAGGTCTGTCGGGTCTTGTGATGAGAAGCTGGTGCCCTGGGCACAAAGACCTGGCAATGGGCAGCCCAGCAATGTAGGGGGGGAACCCTAGTGAGCTCCTTGGTGCCAACGGAGCGCCCCAACTCAGCTCCTCTGAGGGGTCCTCTCAGGGGAGAAGGACTTGCTCCTTGTCACTGAAGGGAAAGCCCCTGAGACAACAGAACACCTGAGGTTGCAAGGGACTTCTGGAAGTCACCATGTCCAATGTCCCTGCTCAAACATGTTCACATAGAGAAGGTGGCTCAGGACCTAGTCCATGTGGCTTTTGAAGGTCTCCAAAGACAGAGAGTCCACGAGCTCTCTGGGCAACCTCTTACTGTCTGCGATCATCCTCACAATAAAAAAGTATCTCCTCATGTTGAGGAGAGACCTTCTGTGTTTCAGCTTGTGCCCGTTGCTTTTGCTCTGTCACTGGGCACCACTGGCCAGAGCCTGGCTCCGTCGTCTTTATACCCTCCCTTCAGATATTGGGATGCCTTGATGAGTTTCCCCTGAGCCTTCTCCAGGCTCAGCAGTCTGAGCTCTCTTCACCTTTCCTCCTATGGGAGATGCTCCAGTCCTTTCATCATCTTAGTCCAGCCCTTGGCTAGATGGTCTCCAGTAGATGCATGTCTGTCTTGTAGTGCGGAGTCTAGAAGTCAGCACAGTACGCTGGTGGTGGCCTCACCAGTGCTGAGGAGAGGGGAAGGGTCACCTCCCTCAACCTGTGGGCAACACTCAGGCAGCCCAGCGTACTTCTGGCCTTCTTTGCCACAAGAGCACAGTGCTGGCTCTTGTTCTACTTGCTCTCCTCCAGGCCCCCTCGGTCTTTTTCTGTAAGGCTTCTTCCTATCTGTTTAACCCCCATCATGTACTGGTGCATGGGATTGTGCGTCCCCAGTTGCAGGACTGGGCACTTCCCTTTGCTGACCTTCATGAGGTTCCTGTTTGCCCATTTCTCCAACCTGCTGTGGTGCCACAGTTTTTTTCTCAATGAAAGGTGGGTGGCAAAAACATTTTGCTTCATGATTTAAGAACATAGAGTAAATGATTTTTTTCTCTAGGTAATAACTCTCACTACAGGCTTGTAGTGTGAGGAGAGGTAAGAGAGGGTGACCTTGAAGCACTATCCTACTGAGTCTGATAGAGATAAAGGATTTGGTCCTCAGTCATTCACATCCAAACTTAATGCCCTTTCTTTCTCTGAGTTGGTTACTCCTAGTCTCTGCTCAGCATAATTTCTCTAAAATTGTTTGGTATGTACTAAAAGACATCTTACTGCATGGTTATAATTAAGGGAATTACAGGAAGCAATATGCACAGCGGTAATTTTTTTCTTTTAACACCAATCATCTCATATTCTTGGGGACTTCTAGTTGCTGTTTCATTCCAGACCTGGATCTGGTCTCTCTTCTTGATCATAAATTCCAGCATCGAAGAAGCCTTTCTGGACTAGAACACTATAGACACCAATAAGCTCCTAGGAATAAATGCAGATTTCAGTGAATCTCTGCTTCTTTCTCAGAAAATCTCAGTTAATTGAGTAGCTGTACTTTCTCTTGTGTTTAATGAGACTCTGACATGGATGTTTATTCTAATGTTCTTTGGGATAGGCACATAAGTGTGTTATGAGAAGAATGTTATTTCTGTGGTCTGAAGTAGCTTTGAAAAGTCACATGTGTACTTACAGTATTTGTCAAATATGATGTTCAGTAGTTTACATAATGTATATGGATACAAAACATGTTCATCATTGAATACAATAAAACATTAGGAACTAAGTTTGGGGTTTTTTTGTTTTTAAGATTTGAAATTATATAAGGTATTTATGTCTACTATCATCCATTTTTCGCATTTTTTTCTGTGAAAATAGTTCACCCGTATGGTGTCAAACTTTGCTCCCTCTCCAGCCCTTTCTTTCCATGCTTTGATTTTTCCTCTCCTCTATGATTTTTTCTTCTTTCTGCCTCTCTTTTTACCCTTATCTTGTCTTCTGGCTGCTACTGTCACATTGTTTTGAGGCACAGGACAGGGCTTTTCCCATGGAGTGATTAGAAGTGTTATTCTTCAGCCATTTGGAAAGCCTAGGGACACACAGGTGTTGGTGTGGTGAACTGAACTTAATGGAATTGCAGCTAGCCTGTTGCCTTTCATAAGGTTAGGCCATACGCTGTTAGGAGATACAACTTTCAAGTTGAATTTAAAATACTCCTGCCATGTTAAAGTCCTACAGCCCTGTTCCTCCCTGGCATTTTCCTTTTTTTCTTGCCCAGAAGAAGCATTTTCAGTTAAACAAAGCAAACTATAGCCTGGGATGTAACACCTGCCAAGGGTTCTCGAGTTTGCAGTTTTGGTTGTGTTTTTTCCCCTCTGTTTCATGTGCTGACTTGTGTTGCCTACTCTGACAAATAACACAGTGAATTTTCTGATGTTTAGGTAAGTTACAGAAGTGGCTGCTCACAGAGGCAGAGTAGCAGAGTAGCTTTGTCGTCTGCTGTGTTTATTCTAGGGTCATGAGGGCCAGAGGGAATATGACCTCTAGTTGAAAGCTGCCCACAGAGCACACAAATATTTTGCCATTTCAGTATGCCCTCATTCATGGTGTTGGTCAGTTCCAGGCATGAAAAAGGACATGGTCTCATTGTGTTAGAGAGACCAGGAAAAGCAGGTCCTTAATGAGCAGGAAGGCTGTTCCTTACCTGCACCATTGCAAGAAACTGACCAGAAACTTCAAAGAATTTGGGGAAAAAACACTAATAGTGTTAATTAATGAATTATGTAACTACACATGAATCAGAGTATAAGGAAGCACTTTTCTTCTGTTAGTAACAAAAATACTAAAAATATTTCTTTCAGAGCATCTGTGTTTCAATGTATTGATGAAACATTAAAGGAAGAGGGAAAGAAGCCAGTTGGTAGCAATCTAGACCGTAAACTTTACTGATAAATGTACTTCAGTAAATTGGAAGAGGCTGCTCCTTATTACACGTGTGATTAGCCAGTCTCTAATTTGAGAGTTTGTTGAGCAAATCTAAACTGAGCAGCAAGTTTAATTAGGAGGTGCTCTCTTCCTTTCACAGCACTGAACTGACCTCTGCTTTTGGTTACTAAAATTATAGTACAGCTGCGCTTCTGGCTTCTGTGTTTTTTTTAAAGGCTTTTGTAATGACTCTGTCCCTCTTTTGTAAATCCTTAACTAGTAGCTGACAAATAACTCAAAGACAAATAGATAATTAAACACCTACCTAAGTAATTTTTAGTCTAAAGGTTGATTGGGACACTTAGTTGATCTAGCTTCTTCAAGAACTGAAGGAAAGATTTAAAAAAAAAGTCAGAGGGGAGGAAACTCTCTTGAATATCTTGAATAAAGCATCCAATCATCAGGTGTCATCTCTGGTACTAACATTTAGTAATAGATAATTGCCATAACTAGAACCATTGAGCTTTGCAAATATTATTCAGTAAATTTTAATTAACACCCTGGGGACTGAAGAATTTCAGAACAAGCTCATGGGAGACTCTCCCCCACCCAGTGGCAAAGTGAGCTGCGTAATTTTAGATCAGCCTGCCTGTCAAAGTGGATCAGTGTCATCTTGCCACTTACGCTGAAGAAAATGCACCTGCTTCTACATGGAAATAAGGTGCATAATCTGCCAATTTGTGCTGCTTATTTTCACTGCTGCCTGAGTTTGACAAGTGGAAAATATGAATGCATGGATTATTTATTCATAAACGAAGGGGACAGGAAAAGGTGAAAGACGTCTGTGGGTGAAAAAGAGTAATGTACTTTGTATTACAGGACCCAGCAGAAGCCTTCTAAATAAACATGTCATGGACTTCTGCTAAAAGTCTGGAGAGTCAAATACTCTTGCCTTGTATTTTTAACATCAAAGGAAAACCTAGTCATCAAGAAATTTTAGTAGCATAAAATGACACCACTAACAATGGAACAGGAAAGGGACGGACATTCAATACTAATATTCTGAATCCAATATTCTGAATATTCAAGCTACACTAAATAACAATTTGCTAGATATACTCAATCCATATGACAATACCCAGTTCTGACTCTGCTTTCACTACTACAGAGTAATTCAACAGAAATCAGTGAAATCAGAGCACCTGGTTATAAATTAATCTCAAGGGAGCAAGTAACACTATTAGAGTGAAATCATTAACTTCAGTTAATATCCATGGGTCTGTGAAGGATAAAATCCATAAAAGTTTTCAGACTCCTTTGGTATTATTCAAATTGTTCGAATAGGACAAGCTAAAATCTTTCAAAAGTGTTGAGGACCTAGCTAATGCTGTTCCCCATAAGATTATAAGTCATATTTAATTAAGTAATTAGTAAAATCCATATTTAGGACCTTAACATTTTGTGCTTTGTTCAAACTCATTTTTTCAAAAATTCTAAGTTTAGGAAAGGAACATAACTGAAACTTAATTTTCCTGTTGCTCAGGCAAAACCTTTTCTGGTGGCTGTGTCCAGAGTCAGAACTTTATACACAGGGTGAGAAAGTTTTTCTTACAAGTTAGAGAGGCTACATGCAGGTTTCACAACTATTCATTCCCAGTCTCAGGCACAGGGCAGGCATTCCCCAGATCCTGGGCAGGTGTCTGCTGTAATCTGCCTTGAAGGCTACCGCCTGTCAAGTACCCTGAGATATTTCAGGCAGAAAATTCTGCAAATAAATGGTATCCAATGGAACTTCTTCAATAGTAGAAAAGCCTCCAGACTATTCCCTATTCATGGGCTCATTTTGCAGACTTCCACCTGGAAAAGTCCTTTATAGGGGAAAAAAAGAAAACCATGTTTTATATTATGTTTTGGGATGCTAGCAGTCATCATAATTCAGATTACTGATGTAGATTATACAGAGCATGGTTCCTGCAAAGAATTTGAGAAGGCCAAGACCTTAAAATCATTTAGGCTTCAGGACTAGATAGCAGTCTTCAAGAAGTGCTAAAAGAAGAGAGAAAAGGAATTGGAAAAGCTTTATCATATGTTGTTCCAATTCACTTAGCTCAGGAGAAGTCCCTGAAGACTTGAGTAGCCAGAATAATCCAATTATTAAGGAAAGAACCTAGAGCTATATGAAGAAATTACAGACCAGTTAGCTTAGCACGAATTGCAGCGAACATCTTTAGAAACTGTCTAGTGTCTCTAGAGAGACTGCAAAAGCATATTTTAATTAAGGTGAGGGAATTCTCAGGAAAGGTGTAACATGCTGAGGAATGCTGTGGTTACAGGGTTTGCAATTTTTGCTGTGCTTCATGTTGTTATTCTTTTTTTTAGTTTATTTACAGACATTTTTGTATTGCTTGTCACCATGGTACATGACCTGATGTCTTGTTGAGTGTTCCCCGCAATTAATTAGTTTTCCTTTTTTAAAAAAAATATTAAAAAAAAGTCTAAATGGTGTCATTGTAGTAGGAGTGGCTCTTAAATTTATCTGCTCTAATTACATCAGTTATTTCTGCTTGTAAAGCACGTCATTTGGTGTAGAGCCACTAGGTCATCTTTTCCCTCTGACCTTATTGTCTCTCCTCCAGTACTGAAATTATTCTGTGCTTTCGAATGGTAGGTGGTACTTCTGATGTGGCTGACACAGGTTCAAGTAGTCTTGGTGTGAAGGCAGTGATACTAGGAAAAATAAAAAAGGGGGGAGGGAGAGGAAGTAGCAGAAGAGAAGCCAGGAAAAGAACTGTAAGGTAAAGATGCAAGGACACAGAGAAGGGATCATCCTACATCTGCTGCCGTGTAGGTATATGTCTAGGTAGAGCTTGCATTTGGAGGTGGCATTTGTCAATTGTTTTGAGATGAGTTCATCCCCTGTAACTCTTGAAAGACTACGACAATGACATATATCTTTTGTTTTAAAGAATTTAAGGGCCTTTGACACTACTGACACTCATCGCCAATTTTGTGAACCTTATTTTTCTTCTAGGAAACAAAGAAAGAAGAAGTTAATCAACAATATAGTTAAACTTTTGTAGAAGTGGCAAAAATACAGATGACTCCATGATAGAAAGATATTTTTTCAGAACTTATAATGGCAAATTTCATATTAAAACAGTTTTCCAATTTTTCTTTTGATACTTGGGAGAGTCAAATAATTTGCAGAGTTCATTTTTTCTTTTTTTTGGGGAAAGGCAGTAGGGAATAAGAAGAGCTGAATTCCATGCTGGGATCCGTGCACATTCTGCTTTTGGCAGAATAAACACGTCTTCATTGAAAATAATTTTTTTTTTTTTTCCAGCAGTCCTTAGGAGCCTTGTACTTTCTGAAATAACTTCATGGTCTTCCTTTCATTCATAGTCAGAAGGTGTCAAGAAAAAACTTGAACTGTTTCTTGTGACAGATGCAGATTTGACAGTTATTATCAATCTGATACTAGAATATTGCTCTGTATGTAGGGGAACTGAGCAACAGTGGATGTTAACTTGTAGGGCCAGGCGCTGGCAGAAAAGAAAAGGAGCAGTGAAGGAGGAGCCCCTTATTCTGGTTCACCCAATGGTTCTCTGTGTGAGACCATATCTTGTGTGGTCACTTTCTAATCACAAGAATCCTGCTCCTGTGTGGAACAGAAAACCTTCTGTCTAGTACTGGATAACATTTGACCCTAGAATATTCTTGTATTTTTAAAAAGATGCTTGTTCTAAAAATGAACCATTGTATTATCCAAATCTTCTTGAAGTACACTGAAATGAGCTGCTCTCCCCAGAATTATCTTATCATGTTTTGAAATCTCAAAGCAGAGCAAATCTGTTAAATACATTTATTGCCATTCATTATTTTGAAAATTAATATAGGTTTCACTGAACATATGTCTTTCTATCTCCAGATGAAGTTCTGTAAAAACTGTAGGAGAGAAAGATAAGCCAAATACACAGGTTAGGAATATAATGAGTTGAGAACAGTGGCTTTCAAACACATCAACAACAAATGGCTGATTTAATTTCATTCATTCAATTTGTATTCTCACTAATGCCTCAGCTAATTTTTAATTCATTGCCCCCAAAACTGACTTACTTTCTGTCTCTTTTGGTCCTGGCTTCTCAGCTGCTAAAGCCAGACCATCATAGTCACATGGCTGACATGAATGACTAGTCTAGCATGAGGCTCCAAAACAATTTACTACAAACAGGGAGCCTAAAACCAGGGGTGATCAGCTGGCTTTGCGTTCCAGCTTCTACCCTTTCCTGGTAGAGCTCATCAGCTCTTCTCAGACTGGTGACACCATTGGCTTTTGGCTCAGTTCCTTCTTAGGTGAATAATCTGAAGTAGTGGTGTCTCTTCAGAGCATCTTATGTTCTCCTATTAGAGGTCTGTGGCTCAGAGCATGCAAGAAGAGGATTCGATTATGGTACTTGAGAAAAAAACTTCATCATTCAACTATTCTGCATTAAACAGACTGTTTAGTGGTTGTGATTAGGCTTGTTACTACTGACATTGCCGCAGACAAATGTGAATTGCAAACTGAGAGAAAAACAACCAACTTACAGTACATTGCTTTCAGAGAGCACGTGACTTTAGCCATGGAAAAGAAGTCAGAAGAGAAATAACAGTGTAAGCCCATGTTTCATTAATCCTCTACTAGCTGCAAGGTGTGTGTGTGAAATTTGTTCCACTAGGGAAACTCTTACAAAAACTGAAAGCCTGCCTTGAGAGTCAGGTATTGTAGTAGGAGGAAGGTACTACGTTTTTTGCACTGTTGGGAATGTTTGTTATGTCTCTGTGCACACGGTATGGTTTCAGAAGCACATACTCCCAAGACACTCCTTTTATTTGGGGTATCACTTGTGTTGTTTAGAAGCTGTGTTTTCTAATTTTAATAATAATGAAACAATCCTCATTTGAAGTAACTAACTGTTGGCAATGTAAAGAGACTCTGATGTTAACCAGACTTTTAAACAGATGGGCCATGTCTACACTGGCCTCTAAATGGTTCTTTATGATGTATTAATTAGTGAACATTAATTACTGTACATATTAAGTACATTTATTTCTTGTCAGCTAGGTCTTGAAACAAGATGGGTAGTGGAAAAAACAGTGCAACAAATCATAAAATTATATTACTTACATAATATCCATGTTACAGATAACTAGAAAGCTTCTTTCTCTGGTGGTCTTAATCTACTAGCCTTCATAATGAACGCTATAATCACAATGTGGAAAAAGCTACCCATGTACCAGTCATTTGAAGGGTCATTTATTTAAATGTAAGCATCTTTTGAAGCTACTTTACAGCACAAAGGTATTACAAAAGTTCATGAATTATAAATATGAAAAAGACATATAACAACACATTGTTAAAAATTTTCACTAACTTCTACAGCATCATGAACATTTAATACATTTTAAATTTTGTGCACCTCTTTTAAAACACTTTTTGTAATGACTTGGAGGTAACTGTAAAAAGGCAATAAGTTGGCATCAATATTCTCTAGGAACAAATCATAATTCCAGAATGATAAGCTTCTCCCTGTGAATGTACTAGAAAAAAAAGCACTGCATATAAATTAAAGATACAAGGTTTTTTATTTTTAAATTCTAGCACAAATGCACACTGATTCTCCATTCTGCGTGATTTGAACAAAGATTTAATAGCAGAATTACATTATGCTGTATAAAAAATGAAAGTTTGGGCTCTCTAGAAAGGGAAGCAGATTTTGAATAAATTGAAAAACTAATTTGGTTTATAATATTTAAAGTGTCTGTGAATTTACAAATATTTCAGGCAAAATAAATTGTGAATTAACAATATCAGAAGTATTTTTCCATATTCTTAAATTACTTTTACCACAGATTAGGATATGGAATATTCATCCTCTTTGTAAAATATATTTTAAAATCCAGCATGCAAGCTTTGTTTTTGAACAGAAACATTTCCTGTAGTGCATTTTCTTCTTATATATTTCACAAGCTAAGTCAAAAAAAGAAACTTTCCAAAAAGGCTCTCTAGGCTTGAGCATCAGAAGAAAGGCTTGCAAATTAACACTTGCTTAAAGGTGTTGATAAACTGCTGTATTTGTGGCTAAAGAGTATTTCATTTTCCATTCTCTTCTTGGTTTTGGACTTGGGAGAAAAGTGAAGGAGCAGTTTTTTAAATAATTATAAACTGTCTTGATGGATAATACGCATCAATTAACTGTCACTTAGAAGTTCAAACATAATTGTTCTATATCCATCTTCTCTCTTTAGCATCAGTCATTGTAGTGTCTGATCTTGAAGCTCTTTGCTGTGGTCCTTCTTAGGAAATGAGAATAAAATTAATGTTCGTGGAGGTTTAGAGACTGTCCCAAGGCTATGTAGCAACTCAGCAGTAGTACAACTGAGATTATTAGTCAGGTATTCCGACTCCCTCTTCACTTAGACACAGCTGTACCTAAACATGTCCATTAAGGAAAAATGTGTTTAATAACAAGGGTGTCTTCAAAATTAGTTTATCTATAAAACAATAACTGTAAAAAGGTAAAGAGAACACATATCACAAAGCAGATATTTGATACTGTGGCACAAGTGAAACGCTCAGCCTTTTTCTCTCCTCTTTATATATAAAGGGACTCGTGGAAGAAAATAAGTAGTCAAAAATCATTTCCACCACTTCCACATCATATTCTTTGAATAACCATTGAGCAGCATCCTATTTGGGTAACACCAATGGAGGAAAAGAGTGAACAAAAGAGACGCCATTCATTTTTGAGTCACAAAGGAACAAGGGACCTTTGGAGGCAACCAGCTGGCATACAGAATAAAAAATGAGAACATATATGACACTATTTAGGCCAGAGAGTTCTCAAGGGTAGGCTTCAAAATACTTAGTTTGCTTTTCTACCAGCCTTCTCTCTTGTTTGGGATAAGAGTAGTGAATTTATCAGTGGAACTATTTTTCACCAGAAACACCCAATTGCATCAAAACCTATCCTAAATGTAGGATAATGAATGAATTATTAAGTACTTAATTAATAATTTAAGCAAATTCTCATTAAAATTTTTTACAAGTTTAGAATTTTAAAATTAGTGAAGTGTATATAAGCAGAACAAACTTATTGTCAGTAAATTGAGAATCCATTGGCTAGGATATGGCTTTTTGAGGTGTACCACCCAGATTCAGGTGCTCAGTTTTCCATGATTTCATGGAACACTTCTGCCCTGCCATTTCATATATCAGGACCACTGGACTGGAAGAAATCTGTTGGTTTTTTTCCAAATGACTATTGGGTTTGAGAAATTATGTGGCACGTAGGAGACTGGAAGAAGGACTGGCCTTCTGAGTTGTTTTTAAATGAAAAAAGTTGAAAAGTTTCATAAAGTCTTGCAGCAGGGGAATACACTTTGCAATTCAACTGTAGTTACACTGAGAATTCACTGACATTCAGATAAATCAATATTTTTCTAATAGCTGAAAGGATAACTGATACTGTATCCTTTATTCCTACAAGGAAATGTTTAATTGTACATACAATTTAATTGATACTGATGTGACTATTCTCAGAAATAAGGCCCGTGGAAACAGGGACAAGATTTTAATGGAACTACTAGCCATGAATCAATATGCACCCATTCAGAAGTATAAACACACGCTTGTTTATATTTCATTTAATATGTAGAATATGACAGGCTTAAAGTACATGCAGTGGTGGCAAAGGTGAATAGGAAGTGTTTTCATGAATCAGGACCCTATGAAGAGCTGTAGATGCCAATACGTACCGTTTATTTGAATATTCTATGTGGAGGCACTGCATACATGTAACTGCAGAACAAATAGCATTTGTTTTGCAGGTAATATTCAAAATCTTTAAAATCTCTCCAAATCTTTTTAAAAAAAAGAAGATAACAATGTTATTACTGCAATTGAAAGTAATTGGGGCTATTTTGGAGCAAATATGCACCCCCAAACTCTCAGATGTTTGGTCTGTCTGTTGTTCTCTGAATGTGTGTAAGTCCTGGACTGCTTTCAATGTTGCTGATAGAAAGTGTGAAGTCCTTCTTTATATGTGATACCTAAGTGCTTCAAGGGAAAATCCTTAAGACTTTCTCAGCTGTGCAGCTGATGCACTTTTACTGCCTTCTATTGTGCTAGTTAAGAGATTCTTCAAGGTGAAGTTGCATGTGCCTTCCAGGATTGAGAGACCACCACTTGGCCATAAGGTTGTAAATAGGGAAAGGTTAAGATAACTAAAATGGCTGTTCACAACTAGCACCAAAGGAGGTGGAGTACAGACTAAATGCACTGAACAATTTACCTATCATAACATCATATCTCAAGTTGAAAGGACCCATGAGGATCATCGAGTCCAAGTCCCTCCTCCTCACAGGGCTACCTAAAACTAAACCATATGGCTAAGAGCATCGTCCAGATGTTCCTTGAACTCTGACAGGCTTGGTGCCGTGACCACTTCCCCAGGGAGCCTGTTCCAGTGACCGACCACCCTCTCAGTGAAGAACCTTTTCCTAATGTCCAATCTGAACTTCCCCTGATGCAGCTCCATTCCATTTTCTTGTGTCCTATCACTGGTCACCAGAGAGAGGAGATCAGCACCTCCCCCTCCGCTACCCCCTTGAGGAAGTTGTAGACTGTGATGAAGTCACCCCTCAGCCTTCTCTTCTCCAAGCTGAACAAACTAAGTGACCTCAGCCACTCCTCATAAGTTTTGCCCTCAAGGCCTTTCGCCATCTTGGTCGCCCTTCTCTGGACACACTCTAATAGTTTGATGTTCTTATGTTGAGCTGCCCAAAACTGCACACAGTACTTGAGGTGGGGCCTCACCAGTGCCATGCAGAGTGGGACAATCACCTCTCTCGACTGGCTGGCTATGCTGTGCTTGATGCACCCCAGGACATGGTTGGCTCTTTTGGCTGCCACGGCACACTGTTGACTCATATTCAACTTACCATCAACCCAAACCCCCAGTTCTCCGCAGGGCTGCTCTCCAGCCTCCCATCCCCCAATTTGTACGTATAACCAGCATTACCCCATCCCAGGTGGAGAATCCTGCACTTGCTCTTGTTAAATTTCATATGATTGGTGATTGCTCAGCTCTCTAGTCTATCTAGATCACTTTGTAAGGCCTCTGTGCCCTTAAGGGAGACCATAGCTCCTCCTAGTCTAGTTTAATCAGCAAACTTACTTAACATACATTTGATCCCTGCTTCCAGATCATTTACAAAAAACATTAAAGAGCACTGGCCCTAAAATTGAGTCCCAGGGAACCCCACTGGTAACTGGCCACAAGCCTGATGTAACCCAATTTACTATAACTCTTTGAGCCCACCCATCAGCCAATTGCTCACCCAACATATTATGGACTTGTCTAGCTGTAAGCCAGACATTTTGTCCAGAAGGATACTGGCAGAAACAGTATCAAAAGCTTTGCTAAAATCCCAAAACACCACATCTACTGGCTTCCCTTGGTCAACTAGATGGGTGACCTTGTCATAAAAGGAAATTAAGTTGGTTAAGCAGGACTTTCCCCTCATGAACCCATGCTGGCTATGACCAATGACTTTGTTGTCTTTTAAGTGTTTTTCAGTAACTGCCAGAATAGCCTTCTCCATCATTTTACCAGGCACTGAAGTGAGACTGACAGGCCTGTAATTACCAGGGTTTTCCTTCTTTCGCTTCTTGGAAACTGGGACAACATTTGCCAGCTTCCAGTTGACTGGCACCTCGCCAGACTGCCAACACCATTGAAAAATAATGGAGAGAGGTCCCACGATGACATTGGCCAGGTCTTTCAGTACCCTGGGATGAATCCCATTGGGCCCCATAGACTTTTGCAGTGCATCCAACTAGAGCAGTGAGTCTCGAACAAGTTCAGAGTCGGCTGTGAGTTTATCATCTCCCCAGTCAGTCTTCCAACACAGGGCTCTGGGGGTCCCAGGTCCTATCATTGGTGTTAAGGACAAAGGGAAAGAAGGCATTAAATGTCTCTGATTTTTCTATGTCCCTATTTGTGAGGTGACTGATCTCATCAAGTAACAGACCAATCTTATTCAGATTAACAGATTTTATTCAGATTAACAGACTTTATTCAGATTAATTTATTCAGATTAATTTATTCAGATTAATTTATTCATTAACCAATCTTATTCAGATTAACAGACCAACCTCCTTTTGCTGTTAACATATTTAAAAAACAGCTTTTTGTTGTCCTTCACAGTGCTGGCCAGCTTAAACTCTAATTGAGCTTTGGCTGTACGAATTTTCTCCCTACAGTGGCAAACAGCATCTCTGTAGTCCTCCCATGTCACTAGTCCTTGCTCCCAATGTCCATACACTTTCCTTTTCCGCCTAAGTTCTAGAAGAAGATCACTGCTCAGCCAAACCAGCCTTCTGCCCTGTTTGCTTGACTTCCAACACTGGAATTGCCTGCCTCTGCATTCTTAAGAGATGGCTTTTAAAAAGTGACCAGCATTCATGGACCCCAATACATTCAAAAGCAGATTCCCAGGGAACCTTACTAACTAGCTCCTTCAACAGCTTGAAATCTGGTCTTCCCGTATCCAGGGTTGAAGTTTTCCTGGCAGTTTTACTCCTATCATCAATGAGTTGAAACTCTACTACTTCATGGTCCCTGTGACCAAGACAGCCATCAATCACCACTTCAACCATGAGTACCTCTCTGTTTACAAACAACAAATCTAGGAGGGCACCTTTCCTAGATATCAGGCCAGGTATAGAAATTGATACTACCTGTCTCAGAAAAGATTCTTACAATAAGGTGTCTCTAATCCCTGTTCTAAAGAGGAAAATCAGATTTAACTGATAGACTAAATATGTTGATACTCAACAGTAGCCTTTTAAATGGAAGTTTTGCAGCACATTCCGCCACTTTATCTGAAAGACATCTCATTGTTAAGAATATATGCTAGAAGTTTAATTACTCTAAGGAATGGAATTAGTCATTATTATTGCTCATACATACAGAATGATATATTTACTTCTTTGGAGGATTTATTTGTTTCCAGAGGATGAGACGTTACCTCCTGTAGAGGTAGGCAACAATTCCATAGCTATTAATCTTATGTTAGAAATTCATAAATAACAGAAAAAAAGAAAGGGTTGGCAGTTTCTCCATCCTCATTAATCTTCAGAGGTTTTAGATCTGTTCTTTACCTTTAACCCTGTATCTTCTTTTAAGGCTTATATTTTCAGAACTAGTAGCTCTCTGTTGTACATTAGGATTTTAGTTCAGAACATAAGCATGGTTTTAAAACAGATCTCCTAATCTTTCCACTGATTTTGTTTCAGTCTTGGACTATGTGAACTGTGTTACTTTTCTACAAAGCCAAATCAGAAGCGTGACAAATATACTCTAAGTGCAATTGACTGTTCATCCCACAGAATAAGACTATAGCTAATCTGAAGCAATTCCCTGCAAAACATTTATGGTGTGGATGTTGGGTCCTTGCTGTAGAAAGCTGCTGCTATAATGCTGCACTACTTGCTAATGTAGATAGAGCCTTTTACTCACAAACACCTGCAGTGGATGGGAACAGTCATACCTAGTTAATGTCAGTCACTTGAGTTTTCCCTGGTCTATTAGCCATACACCTGTCATATTGTCAAAGCTAGGTTTAAAAATAAAACGAAAAGATTTTAAAACAAAAAAAGAAAACATGTACTTTTAAAATCTCTACTTTCAGAGTCTAATAGTATGTTAATCTCTTCCACCTCTGCAGTGCCACATCTTACCTCTCCCTAAATTTGTGTTTGTTTCAGAGTGAAAGGTCCTTAGTGTCTAGCTTGTCTTCCAATTACTTTATGCTTCTGGTTGTACTGCACAACCAATTAGTAACAACTAGTCTTCTGAAGATTAATTTTCAGAGAAATGACAGGGAGACCATCCTCCAAGGGACTACACTTGATTGCAGCTTGTGTCAACAAGGATATGTTTAGGCCTAGAGGGCTCCACGTAGGAAGACTTCTACCGGTTGGAGTTTCGGCTTCCTACTGAGCCAGCCTGAGGCTCGGACCCAGTCCATCTAGGCATGAGAAAACAGGGGTTCAGGACCCAAAATGAAATGTAACTCTCTGAAGATCAGTAACTGTGGCTTGTGACCAGTTTGGTTGCAATATATGTAAGAGCTTTCAACCAAACTCTATTGGTGAGAACAGAGAGGAAAATTTGACACTGGTTTCTCAATGCAGTGTTAGATTGAAACTTGAATTTGAATATTCTGTCAGAGAAAAGCTAAAAGGATAGCCAGGATTAACACAGTTGGTAATCTCAGCTGCTTGTCATCCTCTGTACAGTTGGAGCACATACTGTATGGAACTTAGTACTGACAGTGCCACTGTGATTGACAAGATAATTGCTCTGTCTTCTGGAAATGTACAACATAGAAGGCTCTTCCAGATGAATTATTCATTCAAAGCTTCCACCAACAAGAAGTAAGTTGCCTTTGATTCAGGCAGGATTGTGATGAGTGGGATGGTGTTGATAATATTGAATAGAGAGAGGTGTGATGATAATAAGCCTGAAAGGAGTGTGAGGACTGCATCTGCTAAATAAATTCAAAGCTACTCTAAAAAAACCAAACAATACACACAATGGGAAATTGTAAAATAGTTAAGAGAACAACATTTTTGAAATTTATGTCAGTAAGCTTACAGTATGTGTTAAAAGGAAGAATGAAGAACTCTAAAGTATTATCTTAAAATAAAAAAGCATTGATACATTATTAATTGTATTTAGAATTAGAGAACCTTTATCCCCCTTCTGTTGAGACATTTCAAAGTAAAGAAAATGTCTTCCCACCCTCAAAAAATAAAAATAATAACTGTTTATTTCATTTCAGCAGTGGCCAAGAAGTAATACAATACCTTGTTTACAGAAAATCAGTGCATTTTATTTCCTTAGTTCCCAGCTCAAGAAACATTTTTATATACCCCTATTGAGCAAAGTAATACCAAGCATCAATTTTGACTGCTAATTTTGAGATACCTTTTCCAGGAAAAGATTAACCATATCATAATATAGGGCAACCACTTTTCTGCATTTCCAAAAGGAGCACATTGGTAGGTCCAAAACTACATTACATATTTTATTAGTTGGGAAAGACAAGACTCCAACTTTCAGCTTGGATAGATGAAAAAAATCTCAGAATCTAATCTGTGTCACAGAATGAAATGAAGCATTTTTCTGTCACACAGCACCAGCCAGATAGCTCTAGATATACTTTGACACCTCCTTTATGGAAAACAAATTTTTCAGAGGAAGTCAAAATCAGTCTCTTCCAGAGTGGGAGCATTCTGGGTTTGTCAGCCTACCTGGAACACTGAGGAATTTAAACTTGCTGAAACTTTGTGGTTGTGTTAGAAGAAATCAATTTCTTTTTCTACACAGTTTTAACGGGATAGGAATACTGAAATTCTGCATGGTACATGATAATATTTGCCATATATCTTACATCACTATTTTTTCATCAGTGAGAAGTATGAAGATTTAGGCATCTATCTAACTAAGTTTATGAGATCTGGTTGCTATTACAAAATTTATACCATGAAATGAAAAAGAATCTGTTGTGTCAGACAAAGCATTACTCAGTTTGTATGCTTTTATACACATGGCTGCTAACATAGTAACAGTAAACTGCAGAGGAAAGAGACTGTTAATGTTAACACTTCCATTTTTTATTAAATAGAAGCTATACTATGGAGAATTGGTTTTCTCTTTAGACAGTTCTGGAATTTGGAGAAAGCAAAAACTTCAAGGGTAGAACAAAAAACCTGAGTAGAAGGTTGATAGAAAGGAATATAATCTGAGGAAGGCTCAGAGAGGAAGCAAGAAAATTTTTGTGCAGGAAAAGAGGACCAAAGATGAGGTTCAGGTTCAGGATCAGAGAGGGCTAGCCAGCTGCAGGACCTAAACAGTCTAAGAAAACCAGCTGTGTTGGAAGGATTTTGTGGTTTAAGGCCTCAAGATACCATGAGTTGCAGGAGAAGCAACAAATCTTTTGAAGGCATCAGATCCTAAGGATCTAATGGGGATTCTAAGGCATGGGAATGAAGAATGGTGTATTTTTGTAGCTATATGCATTTATCATACTGTTGAATAAGCAGCACTAACATTTTAAAATTTGTTGAAAAACTCATATATGTTTTTTTTACTGTCTCCTAAGTGCATATTTGGGTGCCTTTTGGCTGGCAATCTTGGGTGAAATACACTCAAGCTACTATTTGATTGGATCATGACTATATCTCTGAAATAGAAAAAAAAAAAGAAAGCAAAAAACATTGAATTTACGGAGAGCCAGAGAAGCTTAAAGCATATATGTATAATACAAGGGCACCCAACCTAATAATTAAGAAAATAAATTCTAAAATATGTTTCACTAAACACATGGAAAAAAGCCTCTAGCAAAATCATTACTGAAGAAGGCAGGGTGAGAGGATCCAGTTTGCTACTAACAAATAGTTAATTTTATTGATGTAATTCATATCACTGACTTACGCAATGTTAAGCCTAGTTAAGATTGTAATGCAGTCTAAGTGACTTGGAAACAAAAAACTTAGAACCATAGAAACAATTAGGTGTGACAGGACCTCTGGAGGTCATCTAACCTCTTTCTCAAAGCTGGACACACTTGAAAGTCACAGAAAATACGTGCTCTTATGTTGCATAAGGCAACTTAAATATCTAGTTCGTGCTAGCTGCCTAGGAATTCTCTATAGGCAATAGGAAAGCAAAGGTATGTGACCTACCAGAAATAACTCATCCCATGCTAAAACTCATGATTTACTCAGGTAGGAAGAATTGTGCTCTTTAAAATTCTTGTCTCTGTCTATTGAACACAAAGTTATGGGGATTCGCAAAGCGGAATTTGCTTAACCATGGACTTGAATTTCTTTTTCTTATGGATATTAAATATTTTTATAGACTTTTTATTGTAATATGTTGTTGATGTATGTCATATTAACATGAACAAATCAAATTGGTCTAGATTATGATTGTCACTTTAAACACAGTGGGAAAAGCTTAAGAATTACAGTGCCCACATTAACTCTGGTTTTGGTTGTCTGCAGACCAAACAATATTAAAAATACAAAGTCTTGAAGGAAAAGGTGGACAGGTATTTTTAAAGGGCAGAAGTAAGGCCAAACAATGCAGAAAGACAAAGGTGTTGGGTTCTGCCATCTTTACTCATACTGAGTATCACAGTAAAGTTTGTAGCAGACCCTTCAAAAATGGCAAACATGTTACTGCTCAGCGTAAGAGAAGACTACTGGCTCTTACCCAATATGCTTTCTGAGTAATGATGATAATATCTTACATTCTTACTTGGCACTTATACATACTCTGATTTTCAGACTGCACATTTCAGTAATGCTAAGTGATGTCATTGGGAGCAGTGGTAAGAGCAGTACATTTGAAAACTTGGCCATTTTTTTAGATACCTAAATATGAATTTAAGGTGTAGAAATTTGAAAGTGTTTGCCCTTCTCTTCACAACTAACTGAAAAACAAAGTTCACAAGAAAATGTGTTAAAACAAAGATAAACATAATTGCTAAATTATCATCATCTGGTCATCTAAAATCTGGTGGTAAAACATGGTCATGGTTTTTTTTTAAAGTAGTTTTTTAATACTAATATTTTCATTATTTGATGGTCTAGCTTTTAGTGTTCAGTTTTGAAAGTCTGGTGATGGCCAGTTTCTTGAAAAGTAATCCATCAAAGGCTTTGATCCTGTGAACACATGAAGTCTTGATGACGTTCGTAGTGCCTCAACTTCAGGAAATGTAACACGTCAAAACTACTCTGTAGGTCAGTGTAGCAACACAGAGAAACCCAAATGGTTCCTAATAAAAAGCACTGTGAATATTTTCAGTGGTAATGAGAGATGTATAGGAGTTAAGAGTTTGAAATCTCCTTTTCAGTTCTGGCTAACTTAAGTATGAAAGAATGCAGTCCCAAATGTCTAGTACAATGGCAAATTTAGAACAGGTTGATAATACTACATTTTGGATTTGAAGTTCTTATATGGAATCCATGATATTTGCTCTAATTTCTCCTTTGGTAAACCCAAAACACAACTTCTAACTCTATTTGAATTCTCTATTCTTTATGTAGATTTTATGCTTTAAAAGTCTGATCCAGATGAGTTCCATGAATGATCACATATGATGCAAAGACAGAACACAGAATTTAAGACATCACTTTGTGCAATCAGCACATTACAGAGTGCTGTATTGTGAAATTCATCCTCCTTCCTATGACAAATGGCAGTTCGTTTGTTTCTATATGTAAAAGTGATTCGCCAACTATTTCAAAGAGTGATAAATGAAAACTTCCTCCTACATTGAATTTCAAGAAGTTTATTTTATTTCAAACAAGTTTAACCATTGCTGTAATTTATATGGTTATATTCCCTTTGACCAGCACACTGCAAAGCAGGTGTTAGTTTTGTCTGTATGTGGTTTGTCCATCTGCACTCATTAACCATTTACCTTGTCTAATGATAAGAAAAATGCATTAGTATGGAATGCATGTTTATGCATTTATACTTGTATTGAAGGTCTGGATAAACCCAAAAATGGTTCTTATTTCTCTCTATTCTTCTCTAGCAACAGATTAATTCAATTTAATTTAGATGAGTATTACAAAGTACATAACTTCACATTGCTCTAATAATCATGGAATATGAATTTGACTGCATTTAACATCACTTCTAACATGCGGGCCCAGTCCTGCATTTTAGAGAGATCATTCCCCTGGAAATCACTTATCAGGTGGCTGAGTAAACTGAGATTGGCAAATGAATTATGATTTTAATGGGACTAGAAGTGTGTAAGATAAGTCCATTTTTCCATGACACTGTTTCAGTAAACTCACTTGCTATGCATGTATAACATTACACTGCTGCCCTAGAACTGGGCAATGTAAACAACTGATTTGTTTGCAATATATTACAACATTTATAATAATGCTGCTTTTTTCCCTCTTTTTTTAAAAAAAAGGAAAAATTATAAGTTAAGGGAGACCCTTCATATTTCTCAATATATCTGTCAGAGTACCTATCTTAAAATGTTCTATACAATAACATTGACTAAAAATTATGAATAGTGAGGTTATCTTTTATTTTAAGAAAGCCGTTTCAACATTACCAATTTTTTCCAAATTAATACCTTTGTTTCTGTGTTCCAAATGATTTTTTACTCTGATTTATTTAGTTCTTGGGTTTACAGATGCTTTGTGATTTAACTATGCCAACCCTTTTGCTATTTACATTTTTATCCTTAAACTTTCAAAATGGTAGGCATTATAAAAAACTTTTCTAGAAATCCCTTTTCTAAGACCTATGGATGGATGGTAAAGACCCATTTTCTTCCACTGTTATTCCTTAATAAGTTTAAAACTCAGTCAGGAAGAAAAAAAGTATGTCTTTTTAACTAATACCATGTCATCTCTTTAATCATGCTGATTCTGAATAATTCAGCCACTGTGGAAGTTTCAGGGCAAAGATCTATAGCTCTGTCTCTCACTGGGGGGAGTTTATTATTACTGAGTCTGACAGCAGAAAGCCCTGGCAGGTTAATTGCTGCAGCAAGACTAGCTGGGAGTTTGCTGTTGATATATAGTGACTAAAGGGAGAGAAGGAGATTGACTATGCCTGTTACAGCACAAATATCTTCATGCACCTCAGGTTCTTCAGAAAGATATGAGAAATAAATGTTCGCTGTTCATTTTATGTCTGTACAATACAAATAGCCTCAGGTGAACATGGCAACCACAGTATACAGAATATATATAAAAAAGAGGAAATTTACAAATTAACATTATTACAAACATTCTTGCCTGAACGTGCTGAAAATCAATTTCAGTATAGTTTGCATTTTAATGAGGTGCCAAAGAGATAAATCCAAAGTGTTTGAGGAGCGCTTGGCTGGCGATGATGTTTTCTGATCGTATCATGTCTTAACATTAGATTAAGTAAAACCAGTGTTAATTGAGGGCGCGGGATATATTACTGCTAGTTAATGAAGTAAACTCTTGCTGGTTGCATAGAGTCATTAATTGAACTCAGATAGCCATTTCCCAGGAACAGCTGCCCCCTTCTTCCCTTCAAAAACAGGACAGGGCTCAAAATTACTGAGGAAGAATGTCACTCTTCTAAAAAGAGGCTTATTTTTTTTCAAGGTTTATTAAGATGTTCTCAAATAATTTATCCTTAAGTATTATAATGATATGGAAGGATTATTATCACTGAAGATACAAAAATACGCAGCATGCTTTTTCTGGAAAAGAACAAATCTCAATTTTTCCCATAAGAGTGTATGCTGCTATTGCTTTTAACTTTTATGTATCAAGAGAATAAATAATCAATAACTGCTTCTTTTTTCAAACAAAATTCCCTTTACAGAGGAGGAACTATATTTTCCACGGTGCTTTTAGAGAGTCTCTTTGCAGTGTGCTCTCCCTGGAGTACAGAAAACTGACCTCTCTCCACTTGTTTATAGTTCTCCTTAACTGCACTTCATTGCCCTGCAGATCAGCTCTGCTTTTTATTGTGGTAATGAAAACCACCAGAGAAATTCGTTTTCTGAAAGTATTTCAATGAGAAATATCAACTCTCAAATGCCAGATTACTATGCAAAATACAAAACATGGCCCAGTTTTTCTTCTGTTTACAGCGCTTGTGCATCAGTGTGACTCTATTCACTTCCATGGAGTTTTTCATCGTTAATGTCAGTTAAAGGAAGAAGGTAAAATCTACTCCAAAGGACAAGGTGCAATTACTTGTTTCCACAGAAAAGCTGGAGACACCGCGCTATGTTTTAGAGCTCCACAGAACAAAATAGAAGCTGGCTTTCAGAGGTCATTTGGGGGGTATAGGGTCACATACAAAATCTTAGCTGATAAGTCTGTTGCAATTGACATACCAGCTATTTTAAAAATCTTTGCTTTTAAATACAGTGAATTCATTGTTAATCAGTCTCATATGCTTCAATAGTTGTAATCTCACAATTTAATCCATAGAAAACATGTAAGTTAGAAAAAAGTGTTGTGGACACTAGAAACCAGAAATGAGAGAGGAAGGTCTAGTTGCAACCAGCATAGAGTTTGCCTTGGAAAAAATATTGCAGTTTGTGTTACTAGTGAGAAAGTAGTTTAGGAAGAAGTTTAATAACTTGGCTAACCCTCCGTAAGCTGTATACTACTTTCGTCTACATCTGTGCATATGAACAGTTTCAAATAAACCACTAGTCCTTGCTTTTCTGACTGGAACTTAATGCATTTTTAGTGTTTAATTTACACATATCTTCATTGTCATATTTACACATATCTTCATTTTTGCTCCTGCACTCACTGCTCTCTCCTTCAGGACTCGGAGACTCCTTCAGGACTTGGAGACTCCTTCAGGACTTCTCTCATTTCCTACTATTATGTTATGATTTTGGGAAGGATGGGAAGGGTAGTCAATCCTTTCACCTGAGCCGGAATGAGCTCACTTCTTTGTTTTGAGCTGCTGATAGTGTCAGGCTTTTGAAAGAATAAGAAGGTAATGCTGGTAGCTGTTAAAGCTACACATGTTGCAAAATAGTACCACAGGCTTTTAATGCAATTTTCTTTCAGTTTATTATACCCATTTTCTGTTGCTGCAAAGAGACACTGTGAAAATATCGTTATTGTTCATCTCCATGCTTCGTAACTTTATCACTATCAGAACAGAAACATGTTAGATGTCACCTTTCTTACAATCATAAGACGACTTAAAACATTCTTCTTTAAAACACTTTCTTCAACTGATACTGCTAGAACCCTTACAACAATTTTTACATTATCAAAATGCTCACTTATTACATTAGCATGCTGAATACAGTTCTGACATTCACAAATGCACTGCTCTTCAGCTCTCAGTCTGCACATTGTGAATAATCTAAACACATGTATGAAAGAGAGGAAAGTATAAGTGTGGTTTTTGCGAATGGGAGAATCTGTCCCTTTAAAATATCACAGTCAATGCTAATTGTAATAACACTGTTAAAGACAAAACAAAAAGAATCAAAACCTTCCACAATGCTTATACTGGATCACACACACTAAGCCTGATATAATTTTGGCATATTAAAACAGGATGTCCTAACCCACCTTATTTTCCCACTGAAATTTTACATATTTTAGTCTTGAATGATTTCTGGTTTATGGTCAGCTAGTTTCCCTGTCTGTAGGAACAGAAAAATATTGGAAAAATTGTAAGTGATAAACAGTGGCAGAAAGATTCAAAGACATACATGACAGCTAAATATCTTTTTATTTCATAATATAACTGACTTAAAGTTTATGGGGCCCACAAACTATCTTTCTTCCCTCTGTTCTTATCCCTTATTTCTAGGACACTCTAGAGGGCATAGGAATGTTACTGATCATTATATAACAATTTTATATCTCTTTCCAAATGCTCTGGACCCATATAAGGACATATGACTCTGTGCTCTCTCATGAGTAAGAAACGTATCTGCTTTCCTAAGTGCTCTAAGCCTTGATTCTCTTCTCCCAGTCTTCTATGTTAAAACTATGTTTATTGTCCCTGTGTAAAATTTCATGCATCAAAATTCCATTTCTGCAACAGATATAACACTTGTACTTGACAATGCTGTGGGAATTAAAATTTTAAGTAATACATAAAAAATATTTAGAGAACAATTAGAATATTTATGACATATAAAATTAATGATATCACACATTTGTGATTTTAAAAAAATGCCTTTTTTAAAAAATATGCCATGCAAAATACCCTGGTAACTTAAAAATCGAATTTTAATGATTTTGTCAGAGAGTGACCCTTCAGAATAATGTAAATTTACAGCAATTAAACTCTGCTCATGGACAATCAGATGTGATAAATATAACTTAATCCATATCATTGCAAAGTTGTGTAAATCCTAGGGAAAAAATACTAATAATCAAAAAGTACTTAGCTTTTAGCAAATCAGCTACTAAATTTTTTCCTTCTTTAAAACAGATGCTAAAAAGCAAACAGTAAAAGCACACTATTCTGCAGTTCATAATCTACACATATCTCCATGACCACAGTTTAATTGCTTATAATGGGTAAAAAACCCCCAGATTTCACTGAATTAAATGGGATTAAGATTTGGTTCTGTGTACATAAAATAAAACAAGGGTAAGTGAGATTATTCCGTATCTATAATTCTAGAGATATGGCTTCTTTACTTTAAAATAGGGACCTCAATCACTTCGAGAATGATTTTGTAGTAAAAGAATAGAGGACAAAAATAGGTGATGAGTTCTATGTTAAGAACTAATGTACTCCAATACATAGTTTCTAGTACTAATTTCTAATGAACATACGCAGAAAAATTTCACCATGCAAAAGAGCAAACTGCTTCATTTCAAGAGTTTCTTAATGAAAGCAGAGATTTTATTTAACAACAAAAGAAAGATTAGAAAGCATAGTCCTACTATAGCATGTTAGGCTCATAGTAATAAGATTACAGAACTGAGCCCTAAGGAAATGACTCAGAAAATTAATTAAAATTGCTAATAAATCATGCTGGCTTGATGTCCTAATGGCAGTATGCTGTGCACTGACACATCAGAGACATTAGTTTGATTTCTCTGCTCCAGTCTCCCTCACTCCTTGAGGCAGTAAGAGCTAGCAGTATTGTGGAAACAGAATATTTAGTCCAAGCAATTGTAGGGACAAGAGAATCAAGTCTTAGGGGACTTAGCAGTGATCCTTGCAATTTATTAAAGAGTGACATTGACTTCTTTCAAGCTGGAACCTTCTGTAGCATAAGGCCTTTACAAGGATGTTGTTTAAAATGAGATAAAAGAGCCTTTGGGCTTGATGAAAAAATTGGGGCTTGTAAGAAGTGGAGGGATTTGTTTACACTTAATAGAATGGTGTTATTAAAAAGGATAAAGAGAGCATCTGACTGTTAGCTTAGAAGAAAAAATGTAATTAAGCATACGTTTTTACAAGCATATATTTTTATAAGCATACCAAGGAGGAGGGGTAAATTAGGTAATGTAAATGGTGTTTACACTTCTCACAGCAACCCTGTTACCTTAATAACTTAAGTTTACTTCATGGAAGGCAGTGGGGATTGCTCTTACATTAAGTAATTTTCAAATCTTTTCACCTTAAAAGAGGGCACAGGCATTTCTATTCTCCTGCGTAGCTAGAAACACCTGTGCAGTATATGCAGGTCACCTTCCAGGAGGCTGTTGGAAGCAGTGCATAGAGAACCTGCCAGAGTCCCACCTGAAAGACTCTGCAGTAGGTGACATACCCATTTTAGGGCATGTCTATCCATTCAGAGCTAAAGTTTCTTTAAAAAGTACTTAGGTACCAGCATGGACATGTTAACAACTCCTAGTTGCCTGTTTTAACCAGTCCAGAACATTTACCTTTGAACTCAGAAGATAACAGCTTAGCCAATCACCAGGCAATCAGATTGATGGATATGTAGATAATCATGACAATCTCAATGAACCTGAAATCAGTTTCCAGGTGAGAGACAGAGAACTAAGCTCAGGAAATCACTGACAAGATAATTAATATGCTCTACCATTGTTTATTTAGGAATAATCAATATCTTTCCTGTTGTAACTTCATATTCAATCTTTGACAATAAAACACATGAGATCTTTCTGTGGTTTTTTCACCTGCCTGTAAAGGTTCATCTTGAAATTCATAGCCCTGAGCCTTCCCAGCACACTCACAATTTCTGTGCGTGACTAGAATAAATTCCATAATGCCTTGCACTGATAACAGAACTATTTGCAGCAATGAGTCCTTAAAAATATTAGAAATGTTAGTCTGTATTCACCAGAGAGTTTAGCACCAGCCTGTATTCATTTCACTGTTTTTTTGAATACGTAATGGTAAATGTGAAAACAGACCTGTACAGTATTAATCACAATTATGTGCTCAGAACACAAAACTTTATTATGATGGAAAACAAAGTCTCTGCAACTAAAAAAAATAATAGTTTTGCATTTATTAAGACACTCGTCATTTACACAACTCAGATCATGAAAAATATTTTGTGGCAAAATAGATAAACAAGCAGAAAGTGTGAGAGCTTCACATGAGGATGCAGAAATATAACATCATTTCAGTAACTGTGGGGTGGCTCTTCAGGCAAGATGGGAAGGGAATGGTAGGAGGAGGGTCTTTCTTCCTGTCAACAGGCAGCTTGAGCATACCAGGCTACCCCATGGAATGAGCAGCAGGGTGGCCAAGACTATGAGGGTCAGGATCAGAGGAGAGAACAGGGGGGATAGCTTTGTGGTTAGAGTTTAGTACTAACCACCCTGCCAAATGAGGGAGTGGACAAAGTTCCTTTTTACGCAACTCAAGGAAGTCTCTGTATCATCATTCCCTGGTTTACAGGAGTCATTAACCTCCCTGACATCTGCTGTAAGGTCAACTCACTGGGATACAAACAATACAGGGGGTGGGGGTATTGGAGTGAGCTGGGAACAACTGCTTATCACAGAAGCTGGACATGCCAGGAAGTGGCAGCGACTCTCCTGGACCTGCTACTTGCAAACAAGGAAGAACCAGTTGGGGATGAGATAGTCAATGACAGGCTTGGCTGTAGCAACCTTGATACTCAGGAAAAGGTATAGATGACTCAGGAAACTGGCTTGGCTAAACATGAAACGCATGACTGAGCTCAAATATCAAATAGATTTACAAAGGAGCTGGAAGTGAGAATAGGCTACAAAGGAAGATTGTAGAACTGCTTCCCACATATGCAAGAATGCTATTAGGAAACCCAAGACTCCCTTTGAGTTGAGACTTGCAAGGCATATCAAGGGCAATAAGAAAAGCTCCTATCACTACACTAGCAGTAAAAGAATAAACAATGAAAACGTGGGCCCAGTGCTGAACAGGCTGATTGATTTCAGTGAAAATGGCTGCAGATAAGGTACAAGTACTCAATATCTTCTTTGCCTGAGTCTTTACCAGCAAGGTTTCCTAGGTCTTTGTGCCTAAAGGCAGAGTTCAAGCAGGAGAGGAGCTACCAGCTGCCAGCCTTGAGTGAGAAGCAAGTCAGGGATCTAGTCCATGGAACTAGGTTTGCATCTAAAGATGCTGACAGAGTTGTCTGATGTCCTTTCAAAGCTGTTCTCTATCATCTTTGAAATGTCATGGAAGTTGGGGAATGTTCCTGATACATACAGAAAGACAAATATCGCACTCATCTTTAAAATATGCCAAAAGAATGATCCAAAGAAGTCCAGGCTGGTCAGCCTTGCTTCAGTCTCTGGGAAAATCATGGAGTGAGCCCTTTTGGAGCACATTTCTGGGTACATGAAGGAGAAGAGAAAAGTTAGCCTGGAGGTACCAGAGGTAAATCATGCCTGAACTACCTCATTTCCTTCTATAATGAAATGACTTGATTTGTGGAAGATAGGAGAACAGTAGATGCCATCTACTTTGACTTTAACAAGACTTTCCACACAGTATCCTACAGCATCCTTAATTGCAGGTTGAGATGTTATGGTCCACATGGATGGCCAATTAGATAAAGTGAAAACTGGATTAATCATTGGGCTCAAAGGGTAGTGGTTAATGATTTGACATCTACCTGGAATCTGGTTTCAAGTGGCCTGCTGCAGGGTTCTGTCCTGGGACCAGCAGAGTGCACTGTCACCAAGTTTGTGAACACCAGCCTTGGGGAAGTGAACACACTTGAAGGCAGAGCTGCCATTCAGAGGGACCTAGGTAGGCTGCAGGAATGGGCCAACCAGAATCTGACAAAATTCAACACTGATACAGGTTGAGCCTTGGAAAGCCAGAGCATCTGTCATTGACAAAGGCTGGAGATGGTTTAGCCAGTGAGCAACCCTCTGGAGATGGCTTGGGAGCCCTGGTGAGCATCAAGCTGAGCAGGGGCCAGCAGTGCACTGGCTGTGTGAACAGAAGAAGGCCCAAGGTTGAGGTTGATAATTACTCCCCCCTACCTAGCACTTGTTCAACTGCATCTAAACCACAGTCAGTTTACTGGATAAAGCTGTGAGTAACCCTTTCTGAGTTCAAACATAGACCCTGCTTTGAGCAGGCAGTTGGACCTGACATCCTTTCCAGGTTGAATGATTCCAAGAACATAGCACTTCACTGTATAAAAGAACATTGAAAGTTGTACTTTTTTCATAATTATAAACAAAAGATGACGCTTTTCATAAATTGTTGATAGATCTTCAAATATCTTTAAAAGTATTTTTTATCTATCTATTGCAATTTTTTAGAACAGTTTTACTTAAGCTTAAGAAGCAGTAGACCTTCTTTAATGAGAATCAGAATCAGCAAACTGGTGTGGCACTATCATTCAAAATGGCATTGTGATGAATGTATATTCTATCACATAATCCAACATTAACATATATTGACTGAGTGACGTGATACAGTGCAACGTTAGGATACTAATTCTTTATTTGACAGTATGTCATTCCCATCCTTGTTTCTAAATAAAAATACATGGAAGCAAAAGGTTTTTGAAAATTTGATACCTTACTTTCGTCAGTCACATTCAGTGCTGTCTTACAAAAATAAAAACAAGAAAAAAACTTTACTGTTGAAAGGTTTGATTGTATAGTATTGAATTCTATAGGTTTAGTGGTGGTATTGACAGTTACTATTTTCCTTGGTAATTCTGTAATTCAATGTTCAATTCTAATTTTCAAAGATAATCCTAAAATAACCCTAAAGATTATCTTCAATATGATGGATTTAAAAACTTCTGACTTAAGTGCCAGTGTCATTATAAGTCAAACTTAAAGGATTTGGACAAATTAGGGAATAACCTCCAAACCTCACTCACACATTAGAAAAATTGAGTGCTAGCCACTAGGCATAAGTGGCACCGAAGGTACTGTGACTTCAGTGGAAGCATGCAACCTTTACATTGTGAGAGTTCAAATTTAAGCACAATGCTTAAGTAAAAGTTCAGATTGGTAGCTTCATTAAAATTAAATTTTGAACAAAAGGGAAAACTATGTATGAACTTGTTCAGTGTACTGGAGGAGGTAAGACTGGGAATATTGAAATGGTTTCAGGTCAATACTG
This sequence comes from Platalea leucorodia, assembly GCF_965183815.1. Classification (NCBI taxonomy): domain Eukaryota; kingdom Metazoa; phylum Chordata; class Aves; order Pelecaniformes; family Threskiornithidae; genus Platalea; species Platalea leucorodia. The sequence continues at coordinate 43,345,143 of NC_138858.1, forward strand.
ACATATGGATGAAGCTTACATATTGATTGTTTTCCAGAGCTTTAAGAGTATGGAATGGTTCAAAAGAGCTGAATTAGAATGTGACTTAGGATCTCAGAAGTATTGCATAAATTAGCGGTTCTTGTTTGCTGATACTAAAAGTAATGTCAGAAACAGAAATAATTAAACAATAAGACTAGAAGACTAGTGAAAAAAAGAGATTAAAATGGAATCATGTGAAGAAAATGATTATTTGTATTTTTTCATTTAGACTCTATGACTTCAAAGTGTTTTCATCTTGTATTGCAGTGAAATCAATTTGAAAAGTGAGAGACTAGTCCTTTGGCATCCTTGTTCTTGAGTCAAGAATTGTTCTTTTGAGCTATTCTTCGCTCAGACAAGGCATTTGGAATTTACAGTTTCCTTTTAGAAAATATCTGGAAGCACAAGCTCGCTATCTTCTTCTGAGACACATCTTTCCAGTGACTTGTGTTTGTGCTGGTTCCCTCTATATAAACCAAATATGACTTGAAAGTTACATCAGCTTAGGCTACCTACCCTTTTTCTACAGAATACTTCAAGTGTGGGCTCACTCCTTTTCAAGTATTTAAATGCTTGTACACAGTGTATCCACAAGCCACAAGCCTGGGCTTGAAAAGAATCTTCAGGAGGCATTAGAAGAGTAAATCCACATTTATTTTATCCCATTGGCTATTTTCAAGTATGTCGCTGCCTGCTGCATAGGTGATCTGCATACATCTGACTGTTACCATTTATCTCAGCTGCCACTGTAGTTATAGTACAAAGGTATAACTACAGCTGAAATTTCAATTACATATATAAGTGAAATTTTTTCAACATAAAGATGGTCAAACATTAGACCAAGTTGACAACAGAAGTTCTGGAATCTCAGACCTTGGAAATATTCAGACTTGACTGGACACACTCCTGAGAAATGTTGTCTAAGTCAGCTCTGCTTTGAGCAAAGGTTGGACATGATGCCTTCCACAGGTCCCGTCCAACTTAAACTATTCTGTGATTATGTGGCATTGAAATCTTTTCTGAACATAACATTTTTTTCTGTATGGCATTGGTGAAGAGCTGGAAGTTAAACTGTGTTGAAAACAATGTGGATAACAACAATCAACATGCTAGTGTCCTACCAGAAACCAGCAGCAATCCATTAAACAGCACATTGTGTTTGAATGTGTTTTCTGAGTTGTTGTCTTGAGATCATTGTAGATACAGTCCCACATCCCAGGTGAGCGTCATAAATGGTTGTATAGCGGGTATCTGTTTTTGAACAGAAATTGTATCTTTGTCAAAACTGATGTTTAGGATTGAGTGAAAAATGTTCATTTTGACCAATCAACCTTTTTACTGGAAAAATCCCAGTTAGATTTACTGGATTCCTTTCTAACTGCAAAAGCTTGAATTATCTGACTTCAGAATATGAGCCACTACAAATAGTTCTGCTGTGAAGCAGAAAATAAACAGAGAGATTCATTCTGATAAGACATTGTAAAAGAAAAAAAAAAAAAAAAACAACAACACACCACCTTATCTATCAGAAAACAGTCTTCCCATGCAAATATTTATCTATTTTACCACATCCACATTGTTAGAATACAAACCTTGCTTGCAGTGCCTCTTCAGGAAAGAACTAATATTATATTAATTTTACCAAAGTTTGTTTAAAATCTGAGCAGGTTTGTCGAGAATCTGAAGTTATATGAACCATGAACTTCTAGCATCAATAACATAAATAAAGAGGTAAATGTTGATGTTATACCTCTTCCTCAGATTAGAAGTAGAAAAAACAAGCAGCTTAAACCAGGCAGAAAACTCTACCAAACCAGAATGTGTTCAGAGCATATATTAATATTAACATAAGTCTATGGGTCCCAATGAGATGCATTCCAGAGTCCAGAGGGAACTGGCTGATGCAGTTGCTAAGCCACTCTCCATCCTATTTGAAAAGTTATGGCAGTCAGGTGAAGTCCCTGGGGACTGGAAAAAGGGAAATATTGCAGCCATTTTTAAAAAGGGTAAAAAGGAGGACCCTGGGAACTACCGACCTGTCAGCCTCACCTCTGTGCCTGGGAAGATCATGGAACAGATCCTCCTAGAAGCTATATTAAGGCACATGGTGGACAGGGAGGTGATTCGAGACAGCCAGCACGGCTTCACCAAGGGCAAGTCCTGCCTGACCAACCTAGTGGCCCTCTATGGTGGAGTAACTACATCAGTGGAGGAGTGAAGAGCTACGGATGTCATCTGTCTGGACTTCTGTAAGGCCTTTGACAGTCCCCCGCAATATCCTTCTCTCTAAATTGGAAGCATATAGATTTGACAGGTGGACTATTCGGTGGATAAGGAATTGGCTGGATGGTCACATCCAGAGGGTAGTGATCAATGGCTTGATGTCCAGATGGAGATCAGTGACGAGTGGTGTCCCTCAGGGGCCCGTCAGTGCTGTTCAATATCTTCATCAATGACATTGACAGCTGGATCGAGTGCACCCTCAGCAAGTTTGCAGATGACACCAAGCTGAGTGGCGCAGTTGACACGCCTGAAGGATGCGATGCCATCCAGAGGGACCTGGACAGGCTGGAGAAACAGGCCTGTGTGAACCTCATGAGGTTCAACAAGGCCAAGTGCCAGGTCCTGCACCTGGGTCGGGGCAATCCCCAGTATCAATACAGGCTGGGGGATGAAAGGATTAAGTGCAGCCCTACCAAAAAGGACTTGGGGGTACTGACAGATGAAAAGCTGTACATGAGCCAGCAATGTGCTCTCGCAGCCCAGAAAGCCAACCATATCCTGGGCTGCATCAAAACAAGCGTGGCCAGCAGGTCAACAGAGGTGATTCTTCCCCTCTACTTTGCTCTGGTGAGACCCCTCCTGGAGTACTGCATCCAGCTCTGGGGTCCTCAGTACAAGAAGGACATAGACCTGTTGGAGTGGGTCCAGAGGAGGGCCACAAAAATGATCAGAGGGATGGAACACTGCTATGAGGAAAGGCTGAAAGAGCTGGGGTTGTTCAGCCTGAAGAAGGGAAGGCTGCAGGGAGACCTTATTGCAGCCTTTCAGTACTTAAAGGGGGCTTATAAGAAAGATGGGGACAGACTTTTTAGCAGAGCCAATAGCAATAAGACAAGCGGTAATGGTTTTAAACTAGAAGAGGGTAGATTCAGACTATGATATAAGGAAAAAATATTTTACAATGAGGGTAGTGAAACTCTGGAACAGGTTGCCCAGAGAGGTGGTAGATGCCCCATCCTTGGAAACATTCAAAGACAGGCCAGATGGGGCTCTGAGCAACCTGTTCTAGTTGAAGATGTCCCTGCCCATTGCAGGGGCTGGTGGACTAGATGACCTTTAAAGGTCCTCTTCATCCCAAAGCATTCTATGATTCGATGATTCTATGATTTAATGGTAATGGTAATGGAATGACAAAGAAACTGAGGTCACAGTGCCAAACCAAGCTCTTTTATGTTGGTAGTTACTTAATAACATCTGAGTGGGTCAGGAAGAAAACAAATGGAAATCATGCTGAAGACAGAAAAGTGAGAACATTGACAAGAGGCATCAAGAGTGGCACACTGATGTGTCATTACCAAAAGGGGGATATTGTGGCTCTCTTCTTCACAAGAAAGTCATCACTGCTTGGGGGAAGAAAAAGAATTTGCCTTGGGACTCTCTTTGGTGCCACACTCATTTCACATAAGAGAGTGCAGAATGTACCTGAAGGTTCTACTTCTCTTCCCAAGCATCTCTTGCAGAATTTGCCCCACAGAAGTAAGACAGAAGGGTTCCTCTTCCAAATACTATGACCTGAAGGAGTACAAACAGGCTACTATTGCTACTTCCACCAACTACAGAGTGTTAAGCTTCTCCACTGATGATTTCATTCTCCATTAATGTATGATACCTTTCTTCTTCATGTGAAAGGAATAGTGAGTAATGAAAAAATTTCTATTGGGAGGCTCTCAATGAGCACTGTGTAAAATGGCCTGGAAACATTACAGAAGAAATTGGAACCTACATGTTGCTAGGGGAAAAACAACATTGCCTCTTTCCTATAACTTTCACATAAGTGCCATAAAGTAAGACTTATGCTACCTGTTGTGTGTCCCAGAAATCCTTTTGGGAGACAGGTCAAAGATAAATTGTAAAGAAACTGAAATATAAGGAAGAGTAAACTATCCATATCAAAGTGTATGTCTATTGGGTTTGGTAGTGGAGGGGCTACAGGGGTGCCTTCTGTGAGAAGATGCTAGAAGTTTCCTCTATGCTCAATACAGCCAATGTCAGTCAGCTCCAAGATGGACCTGCTGCTGGCCAAGGTTGAGCCCATCAGTGATTTTGGTAGTGTCTCTGTGACAACATATTTAAGAAGGGGAAAAAAAACCTGGGCAGCAGCAGCTGGAGAGAGGATTGAGAACATGTGAGAGAAACAACTCTGCAGACACCAAGGTCAATGAAGAAGGAGGGGGAGGAGGTGCTCCAGCATCAGAGCAGAGATTCCCCTGCAGCCCATGGTGAAGACCATGGAGGTAGAGAATTCAGGAGTAAAATTAAGCCTGGGAAGAAGGGAGTGGTGGAGGGAAGGTCTTTTAAGGTTTAGTTTGTATTTCTCATTATCTTACTCTGATTTGATTGGTAATAAATTAAATTAATTTTCCTGAAGTTGAATCTTTTATGCCTGTAACGGTAATTGGTGAGTGAGCTCTCCCTGCCCTTATCTTGATTCACAAGTTTTTTGTTATATTTTCTCTCCGTTGTCCTGCTGAGGAAGGGAGTGATAGAGTGGTTTTGGTGTGCACCTGGCATCTAGCCAGGGTCAACCCACCTCAGTGTGATAAAAGACACATCAGAAGAAAGAATGACCTTGGACTTTTTAAAAGTAAGAATATGATCAGTGTTGAAAATCGCTAATGTCTTGTGTGGGAATGAATTTACCTGGTTTCAACAGTCTCACTAATTAACCCTGGAAATCCCTAAAAGTAGTTGTTACCACAATTCCAAAGATAGAAAACAGTAAGAATATATAAAATCTGCAATGTTTTAATTCACGCAGAACAAGCAGAAGACATAGGAATGGTGTAGTAATGAAACTGTACATCATCGGTACAATGGTCCAAAACCCATTGAGTGTTATGAGATCATAGCAGAGCAATCATGATCACTTTTGAAGTCTGATGCTCTACATCTTAAGTATAACCAGTGTGGACAGCAACTCTCCCAGCTTGTTTCCGGTTCTACCGGTAAAGACATTTTATGCTCTTCATTTCTCACAGACAACCAATTCTGCTATTGAAAGAGAAATGGGTTGTAAAGAAAACTTTAATTATAGTAATTTCATTTTTAACCAAGAAGAAAAAAAAGAAGGATCACAATTCATTTATATAAAATATTCTTAACTTTATTTTGTGTATAATTGCTGATTTGTTCAACTGAAATAATTATACACTTTCCACAGTCATTGGATTAGAATAATGAACTAAGTAAGTACAATCACTGGTATCTCAGCTATCATACACTGACTTTAAGAAATAATCATTTCATCCACATGACCATGTTGTTCACCAAGACTGTTATTTTACTAATCCTTATGATCCAAACAATGCTCTGTTCGTGTTCCAGCACACAGTGGGTGGGAGAATGGATTTGTTAAGCTGGATGGGTTTAGCCTTCTTTTATGTGTTCGTTCAATTTTATGTTCATTTACTTATTGTACACATATGGTGGTAGAAGCTGCTAAAGCAATAACTGTTATTCTGCAAAAAAGGCAACACATAGAAACAGATGCAAGCTTTCCAATATTTGTTTTGGAAGTTTTGAGATTAAAGACATTTCTTCTTCTATGTCCGAGGATTTACACCATGGATTTCCTTAACTGTTTCACCAGATATTCACAAATTTGGACCCATAAAAGGACAAAACTGGGGAGATTCAACATGAAGTTTTACAGACAAAAGCTATGGCAGTAACATCAAATCTTCTGTAGCTTTAAAATGATGCAATTACTTTCCCAGACTGTATAAGTGGGAAATACCCTTTTCCCATCAGAACAGTACACATTATATTTCTTATTACTCTTGGAATTATTACATTTCAGAGCTATTTCAGATAGTATGTTACCTTGATTCTAACAGAGTAAGGAGAAAAAAGGAATCCTAGGTAAAATGAAGTCCTCAGTCAGAGATATGCTGTAGGAAAAAAACACACCAAGCATTCAGCTCACATGCTTCTTTAAGGTGGCTGACTTCTGCTTTCAGTCTCTGTACCATAACACCGCTAAACATCATGAATAATTAAGAAAATAAGTGGTATAATAAGCTTAAAGAGGAAAATGCATATTGCATTAAAATGAACAGAATATTTTAAAATTTTATCATTGATATGTGCATTCAGTTCTTCAGTAAAAATCTGCAGTTCAGGGGAGTAGGAAATCTGTTTCTCCAAAGGGCTTTTTTCCCCCTTATTTAGGCATTTGACATACCGTGATAGGTTCACTGAAACTGCCTCTTTTACACGTTAAGCCTTTTGAAAGGCTTCCATTTTTTTCCTCCTAGAGGCTATTTGTTTCATGACAGCATTGTCTACATTCCTCACAAAAATGCAGGCATTTGTCCTTGTGCTAAATGCTGACATGCTCTGATAAGAAGAAAGCTAAAAGGGGGAAGAATTGAAGGTCAAGATGTTTATTTTGCTCTCAAGTGAACATAGTAGATAACTATTTTTCAGTGACTTCCTACTTGCTGCAATATAAAGTTTATAGATGAATTGGGATGAACATCTACATTGCCATTACTCTGAAAAGAAAAGCAAATGTCAGTTGCAAAAGCTCCTTTCTAAACACAGGGCACGAAGTAAATGCTATGTATTATTGTGCTCACTCCATCTTCTCCTTCTATTCTTGTTCAGGTTAGTTTAAAATTTCAGTTCATTACAGAAGATCAAAACGTCTGTCAATTATATTCTAAAGCTACAAATCAGCCCAAAGAGAGCACATCTGAAATGTTGATATATAGTTCTACGTCAGGTTTTAGTAGAACGTTCAGATGAGCTGATGACTTGACTCCTTCACTACTCCAACCCTAGGAATTTCATATAAAATTGCCATTGACTTTTTACGGTTGGATTAAGAAACATGCAGAAATTGTTAGCCTCTTGTTTCTTTCTCTACATATTTTCCAGTGTTATGTGTTTTAAAATTCTGGAACTTTGATTTCTGGAATCCCAAACAAGTATATTAAGAGCACAAAAGTAAAAGTAGCATTTTTTGACGCACAGAGTGCCTTGGCTAGAGAAGGACATGATAACTTTCTCTATTAGGTATTTTAAAGAACCCAAATTTCCTTTCCAACTGAAAGTGTGAATAAGGACAGCAAGAGAGGATAATGCAGTGAGAAAAGATATATCTAGTCCAATTTTAAGTAAGTGACAATGATTTGGTTTAAGCTGTCCTGTGCAGGACAAAGTCTGTAAAGGTAACTGTTGAGGGTAACAAAGTTCAGACAACTTCACAGTGAAATAAAACTTTAGATACACTCGTAAACACCTTTTCAGATCTCAGGTTATCACAGCGTTACTCCCTTTTTTCCTCCCATTGCCTTCATCTGCCAGTGAGATCTAGCAAACCAGGCTACTTCTGCTATAAGAAGCAGAGCATAAATCCCCAGATAAAGTGGGATAATTTCTATGAGACTTACTTAAATGATTAAAGCATTTGTTAGACTAAATGACTCTACTGGAGGAGATATGGCTCTTATAGACAAAACTAAATGCAAGTTTGGACCCAAAATAACATTGCAACCAATGACAGCTGCTGCATGTTCAGTGTTCATAATCAGACCACTTTTGTGTTGACCACAGCTTTGAAAGACTTGAATTTTAAATACATGTTGCTGAAAGTTTAGACAGCAGACTCTATAGTGTAGAAGAATATTTTTACTTGTTTGGCAATCAGTTAGGATACTGAAAAATTCTGATCATGTGTGCAGAAATATCTTGAAGCATGCTGTAAATGTGCAATAGTATTATTATTATTAAATATCTCCAGGACTGCACAGATTATTGTTATTAACTTTACTACAAACTGCTCCCAGGTAGGAAACAGCATTGCTTTTTCTTTTGTTTCCTGTGAGTATCATATGCTCTTTAATTACATAACTACAGACTACATTTTCCATAGAACTACGGTCTCATTCTGACTGCTTAATGAGGTACCATTCATATTTTACTTTTTTCTCATTTTTCTATGTATAAACTTATGCCTTATTTACACCACACTATGTAGATCTTACTCTGGGTACTTGGTTAACAGTTTCTTCATAGGTATTTTTTTATTCATGAATAATTAATTGGAAAAGAGAAATCAAGCTGACTGCAATTACTGAAGAGACTCCCATAACTATCTGCTCTATGGAATTGTCTTATGTCATGCAAGATGAAATAAGCAGTCAATATTGAGTTTATATGGGAATGAACTGGACTGCAGTCAAAGTGTCACATACAAACTCTGTGTTGACCCTAAGGGCACTGGAGGAACATACAGGTTTTACTAACAAACAAACTACTGTCTGGGAACATTCCTATAACCTGAATTACCTACAATAGTAAATTGGTCTTTGGCATGCCTCTCTATAATTCTTGGACATGGTTTAGATGCTTGACCATCCATGGGGCTTTGCATACAGCTACACAGACTTAGAAGCTCAGAGAATTTATTAGCATAGATTTGAACTATTCTGTGCCAGCTGGCTTCATTGCATAGGTACAGTCCTGACTACATTTTAATTTATTGGTATAGACATAACCTTAATCTCTCTTGATCATCACTTTGTAAATTTTTGAAACTCTTGCCAGGTTCTATCTTACAAATGATCCCTCCATCCTATAGAATTCTATTATTTGAAGCCAGCACCGTCAGAAACAGGTAGAAATATATGGAGGTGAATAACCAGATTTCTGAGTTGCTTTATATAGATGCTGATGTGAAACAGCTGCATTCTTTCCCTCCACTGTTCAGGATGACCACAAAGTAGAAGAGATTAGTAGAAGACCTGGATGCTGAACAATGGTTTTAGAAGGCTGAAACCAAAGGCTATGCTGGTATTATCAATTAAGGTAGCCCACTGGGAATAGATCTGTAGAGGGCCCAATATCCATGTATAGCTTGGAGGTTTTACTTCAGCATAGCTCTAGTTTGGCTTTTGACCTGAATGCCCATTAGTGGCTGGAGTACCCTAAGTGTTCTTGAACCCTCATGCACATTTTATGGTTTAGTTTCATCTAGAAGGAGTCTAGCTTGCAGACTGAGAGGGGTCTAGCAAAGCTCACTCATGATCCAAGCAAAAACACTGATGTGGACGCGCCTAAAGCACACCAACCTGGCAAAAAGAAGGACTTAAAGTTGATTTCAAGAAAACAAACATACTTTAAAACTACACATCAAGTAGCAACCACACCACAGAACACAAAAAATCAGTGTAGAGTAGTTTATGGTCAGTACTGTCTCAGTCAACAGGGGTATCAAAACCAAACTGACACTGAGCTTTTGGCACAGAAATAACATCATTTTCAAAGCTCAGCATTGTCTGAAAGACAACAAGCACCAGAAAACAAACAAAACAGAAACCAAAAACCTTCATTCTCTCGGAAGGACTATGCTAACATATCACAGTGAGAGCTGGAAACTTCCCTCAGAGTAGTTCACTGAAAACAAGCATTGTTGAATCACTCTTGACAGTGGGTGTAGAGATCTTTATGAAAACAAGGGCAACAGCAAGTGTTAGAGGGGATCAGAAAAGAGTTGCTCACAGCTGATGTTTCACAGTTTTTATAACTTTGCAACACCTCTGAAAGGTGACAATACAACTGTCTTCTTCCAGCTGAAGAAAATAACCAGAGAAAATAACTAGCAAGATGCTATTATTTATAAATATAATTTGACAAATTCAAATTTTTTTCAGAATACTAAATTCTTATACAGAACTTATACAATCAGCAAAACTCCCCATGAACTCTGTTGAAGAGAGAAGTAATAATCACTTCTAATAATCACATTTCAGTGTCTCATATCAGCTATCTTGAAAATGGTGAATACTTAATGGATGACTTAATGTGGAAAGTTTAGCTGACTTGTCTTGTTTAGTATATGTTTTTTTCAAACAGAATTTCTTTTGCTTTTGGTGTGAAAGAATATCTACCTCATTAACCTCACACTTCTATCTTCGTCAATCAATGAGTCAGAAATTTTATAGCAGACAGTCCCACCTCATTTGTCCCTGTGCAGATATCACCTTGAATTTATTGAAGTCAAGTTTCTACATAGACAAAAAGAAAGAAAGAAAATAAAAATGGTAAGACTATCACACAGGGGCTAATTTGAAAAAAATGCAGATTGTTTTCTTAAATTTGCAATGTTGGTATTCTCTTGTGCTGGGTTGTTTGCATATATGAGTACATAATTTTAAAAAGCACACTGTAAAACAAAATCTTTACACGTGACTTTATATTGATGACTCTCTCTCATCAGAAATGTTAGATTCAGTGCACAGACCTCTGCCACTGAATACATTAATGTTGGTTAAGGTAGGTTACCATCAACTCTCTATACCTGATAGATAAAATTTACACATTACTAGTGGATTTCACAGGTTATTTTGTCACAGCATTTGAGTGCTGAGACTGGGAAATTTGTATAGACATTTGAAGCCCTTCTGTATGTTTTCTCATAGGTGATCTAGTTTTCATCTATTTTCCCTAGTTTGACAGTTGCCCTGGGCAGTGCCTTGTGTGGCACTGTCCAGTTCTCATTCCACTGTAGCTCCCTTTACAAAAGTGCAATCTCCACTCTACAGTCATCTCATTTGCTCTTTGCCCACTTGCTGTACAAAGCATGCTTCATTCTTCCTATCCAGCCCTTCCTGTGGACTCTCTTCTCTTTTCTGCTCCAAAATCAGCCTGGCTAGTTCAGCTGTATTTACTCCTCCTCTGTGTTTCTTATTCACGGGACCATTCTCCCTCTTTAAGTTCCTCTGCCAATTTCAATTTTCTCTTTTATCTACTTGGCTCAAATCAAATTATTTAATTTATCTTATTCTCCCTGAAATTCAGTCCCTTTTTTTCCATCTAATTTTCAACAAAGTATTACCCAAACCCCAAACTCCTATACCACATTCTCCTTTTGTCTATCAGCACCTTATTCTTTCCATGGAGCACAAAACATCCGACTGAGTGGTCACAGTCTGGTGGTGCTGAAATCAACTCAAACCAGGAACTCAGAAGATAAAATTTGTAGTAATCACAATAATAACAACATAACATTGTGGTGGGTTGACCCTGGCTGGACGCCAGGTGCACACAAAAGCCACTCTATCACTGCCCCTCCTCAACCGGACAGGGGAGAGAAAATATAATGAAAGGCTCATGGGTCAAGATAAGGACAGGGAGAGATCACTCACCAATTACCATCATGGGCAAAACAGGCTTGACTTGAGGAAAATTAATTTAATTTATTACCAATTGAATCAGAGTAGGATAATGAGAAATACAAACTAAATCTTAAACCACCTTCCCCCCACCACTCCCTTCTTCCTGGGCTCAACTTCACTCCTGATTTCTTTAACTCCTTCCCCACAGCAGCACAGGGGGATGGGGAATGGGGAATGGGTGTTGCGGTCAGTTTGTCACATGTTGTCTCTGCTGCTCTTTCCTCCTCAGGGGGAGGACTCCTCACACTCTTCCCCTCCTCCAGCATGGGGTCCCTCCCACGGGACAAGTCCTCCACGAACTTCTCCAGTACCAGCCCTTCCCATGGGATACAGTTCTTGATGAGCTTCTCCAGTCTGAGTACATTCCATGCATTGCAGTCCTTCAGGAACAGACTGTTCCAGCGTGGGTCCCCCATGGGGTCACAAGTCCTGCCAGCAAACCTGCTCCAGCATGGGCTCATCTCTCTGCAGGTTCACAGGTCCTGTCAGGAGCTTGCTCCAGTGTGGGCTTCCCATGGGGCTGCAGCCTCCTTCAGGCATCCACCTGCTCTGCCATGGGGTCCTCCACAGGCTGCAGCTGGATATCTGCTCCACCATGGACCTCCATGGGCTGCAGGGGGACAGCGTGCCTCACCATGGTCTTCACCATGGGCTGCAGGGGAATCTCTGCTCTGATGCCTGGAGCACCTCCTCCCCCTCCTTCTTCATTGACCTTGGTGTCTGCAGAGTTGTTTCTCTCACATATTCTCACTGCTCTCTTCTGAATACTGCTGGTGTTGCGCAGGTCCGCTCCGCTTCTTAAATATGTTATCACAGAGGTGCTACCACTGTCGCTTATGGGCTCAACCTTGGCCAGCAGTGCGTCCATCTTGGAGCCAGCTGGCATTGGCTCTATTGGACATAGGGGAAACTTCTAGCATCTTCTCACAAAAACTACCGCTGTAGGCCCCCCACTACCAAAACCTTGCCATGCAAACCCAATACAATCATCTAAGAGAAACATAAATACTTGTTGTTGTATGTACAGTGAGCATTTTGCTTAATGTCAGTATTTTAAGACTGTCTTCCATTAATAAGTTTGCAGGCCTAATTCTGTAGAATGTCACTTACCCAAGGTTACTGGTAGCACAAATAAATGAATATTATGGTGCTAAGAACAATATAACAAGCACACCAAGAACAAAACATAACTTTCAGTGTATTTTGTCTGTAGCCATATGCAGGACTATCTCCTCCTGCCCTCCCACTCCCAAACTCACTTGCCCTACTCCTTTTTGTATCTTTGTTCATTATGATTACTTTCTGTTTTAAATTCTAAAGGAAGAGAAGAGGAGAGGAGAGGAGAGGAGAGGAGAGGAGAGGAGAGGAGAGGAGAGGAGAGGAGAGGAGAGGAGAGGAGAGGAGAGGAGAGGAGAGGAGAGGAGAGGAGAGGAGAGGAGAGGAGAGGAGAGGAGAGGAGAGAGAAGAGAAGAAGAGAAGAGAAGAGAAGAGAAGAGAAGAGAAGAGAAGAGAAGAGAAGAGAAGAGAAGAGAAGAGAAGAGAAGAGAAGAGAAGAGAAGAGAAGAGAAAAGAGAAAGGAAGGGAAGGGAAGAATTGAATTCCAGTTGGGAGGGACCTACAATAACCATCTAGTCCAATTGCCTGACCACTTCAAGGGCTGACCAAAACTTAAAGAATATTATGAAGGCCATTTTCCAAATGCTTCTTTTTAAGGCACTGACAAACATGGGGCATCGGCCACCTCTCGAGGAATCCTGTTCCAGTATTTGACTACCCTCTTGGTAAAGAAATGTTTCCTAATGTCAAGCCTGAACCTCCCCTGATGCAGTTTTGAGCCTTCTCACACATCCCACCACTGAATATCAGGGCGAAGAGGTCAGCACCTCCCTCTCCACTTCCCCTTCTCAGGAAGCTGTGGGGAGCAATGAGGATGCCCCTCAGACTCCTTTTTCCCAAGCTAGACAAACCCAATGTTCTTAGCCGCTCCTCATAGGACATGCCTTCCAGCCCTTTCACCAGCTTTGTTGCCCTCCTCTGGACACATTCGAGTACCTTCACATCCTTCTTAAACTGTGACACCCAGAAATGCACACAATACTGAAGGCGAGGCCACACCATTTGTTAATACAGTGGGATAATCACCTCTCTTGACTGGCTGGTTATGTGTGATGCACCCCAGGATGTGGTTTGCCCCCTGGCTGCCAGGGCACACTGCTGGCTCACATTGAGCCGACTGTCCACCAGCAGCCACAGACCCCTTTCTGCAGGGCTGCTCTCCAGCCACTCCTCTCCCAATTTATACTTGCGCCTGGTGTTACTCCATCCCAGGCACAGAATCTGACATTTGTTGTTAGATTCCATGCCATTGATGATTGCCCAGTACTCCAATCTATCTAGATCCTTCTGCAAGGCCTCTTGTCCCTTGTGATAGTCAAAAGCACCTCTCAGTTTAGTATCACCAGCAAACTTGCTAACGTTGCATTCAACTTCTGCATCCAGATCATTGATAAAAATATTGAACAGAACTGGCCCTAGAAGTAAGCCCTGAGCAACACTGCTGGTGACTGGTCACCAGACAGCTGTAGCCCCTTTCACAACATTCCCTTGAGCCCTGCAGCTCAGCCAGTTTACCCAGTGCACTGTGTACCTGCTCATCTCACAGCTGGACAACTTGTACAAAAGGATGCCATGAGGGACAGTACCAAAAGCCTTAATAAAATCCAGAAAAGCTGCATCCACCACCTTCCCTTCACCTACTGGGTGGGTGACCTTAGCAGAGAAGGACATCAGATTAGTTAGACAGGACTTTCACAGAATCATAGAATCAGAATATCCTGAGTTGGAAGGGACCAACAAGGATCATCAAGTCCAACTCCTGTCCCTGCATAGGACAACCCAAAATTCACACCATATATCTGAGAGGATTGTCCAAATGCTTCTTGAATATTGTCAGGCTTGGCACCGTGACTGCCTCCCTGGGGATTCTGTTCCAGTGCTCCACCACCCTCTGGGTGAAGAACCTTTTCATAGAATCATAGAATCATAGAATCATAAAATCATAGAATACCAGGTTGGGAGGGACCTCAGGGGTCATCTGGTCCAACCTTTCTAGCACAATTTAGACGAGATGGCCCAGCACCATTTCCTAATATCCAACATAAACCTCCCTGGCATATCTTCCTACTGTTCCCTCAGGTTCCATCATTGGTCGCCAGGGAGAAGAGATCAACACCTGCTCCTCCTCTTCCCCTTGTAAGGAAGCTGTAGACCATGATGAGGTCTCCTCTCAGTTTCCTCTTCTTCAGGCTGAACAGACCAAGTGACTTCAGACACTCCTCACACGGCTTCCCTTCCAAACCTTTCACTATCTTTGTGGCTCTCCTCTGGACACTCTCCAGTAGCTTCATACCCTTTTTGTACTGTGATGCCTAAAAGTGCACACAGTACTCAAGATGAGGCCACGCCAGTGCAGAGTAGAGCGGGACAATCACCTCCCTCGACTGGCTAGCAATACAGTGCTTGATGCACCCCAGGACACGGTTGGCCCTCCTGGCTGCCAGGGCACACTGCTGGCTCATGTTCGACTTGCCATCGACCAGAACCCCCAAATCCCTCTCTGCAGGGCTGCTCTCCACCCTCTTGTGCCCTAGTCTGTATGTATATCCAGGGTTGCCCCATCCCAGGTGCACAATCTGGCACTTGCTCTTGTTAAACTTCATGCGGTTGGTGATTGCCCAGCTCTCTAATCTGTCTAGATCTCTCTGCAGGGCCTCTCTGCCCTCAAGAATGTCAACAGTTCCTCCCAATTTTGTGTCTTTGGCAAACTTTGATAGCAAACTGTCAAGTCCTGCATCCAAGTCATTTATGAAGACATCAAAGAGCACTGGTCCTAAGATGGATCACTGTGGAACCCCGCTAGTGACTGGTCACCAGACCGATGTAAGCCCATTTACCATAACCCTTTGAGCCTGACCCATCAGCCAATTGCACACCCATTGCATTATTATCCAGCTGCATGCTGGACATTCTGTCCAGGAGTATACTGTGAGAGACAGTATCGAAGGCTTTACTGAAGTCCAAAAAGATTACATCGACTGGCTTCCCTTAGTCAAGTAGGCGGGTAACCTTGTCGTAGAAGGGAATAAAGTTTGTTAAGCAGGACTTTCCCCTTGTGAACCTGTGCTGGCTGGGACCAATGACTCTGTTGTCTTTCAGGTGTTTTTCAATAACTCCCAGAATAATCTTCTCTATAATTTTGCCAGGCTCGCAGGTGAGACTGACAGGTCTGTAGTTACCGGGGTCATCCCTGTTGTCCTTCTTGAAGACTGGGATGTTTGCCAGCTTCCAGTCAACTGGGACCTCTCCAGATTCGCAAGAGTATTGAAAAATCATTGAAAGAGGTCTTGCTATGACATCAGCCAGCTCTTTAAGGACCCTGGGATGAATCCCATTAGACCCCATTGACTTATAGGGATCCAGGTGGAGCAGCAAATCCTGCACAAGTTCGGGGTTGTTTGGGACTTTATCGTTCTCACGGTCATGGTTCTCTAGCCCAGAGCCCACCATCAGTGTTGAAGACTGAGGCGAAGAAAGCATTAAACGTCTCTGCTTTGTCTATGTCCCTGTTTGTGAGGTGACCATGCTCATCAGGTAATGGGCCAATGTTATTTCTGGCCTGCCTTTTGCTATTAACATATTTTAAAAATCCCTTTTTATTGTCCTTCACAGTGCTGGCCAGCTTTAGCTCTAGCTGATCTTTGGCTGCACATATTTCCTCTCTACAGTGGCGAACAGCATCTCTGTAGTCCTCCCATGTCGCCTGACCTTGCTTCCACTGGCCATACATTTTCTTTTTTCTCCTTAGTTCCAGAAGAAGATCCCTACTCAGCCAAGCTGGCCTTCTACCTCGCCTGCTTGACTTCCAACATTTTGGAATTTCCTGCTCCTGTGCTCTTAGGAGGTGGTACTTAAAAAGTGACCAGCACTGATGGACCCCAGCACCTTCAAAAGCTTTTTCCCAGAGGACCTTACTAAGTAGTTCCCTGAGCAGCCTGAAATCAGCTCTCTTCATATCTAGAGTTGAGGTCTTCTGGCAGTTTTTCTCCTGTTACCATAGATTTTAAACTTGACTGCTTCTTGGTTGCTGTGGCCAAGGCAGCTGCCAATCACCACCTCACTCATGAGACCCTCTCTGTTAATAAGCAACAAATTGAGGAAGGTGTCTTTTCTGGTCAGTTCCCTTAGTACCAGTACCAAGAAGTTATCATCCAAATGGCTTAGGAATCTTCTGGACCTGTTTGTACCAGCTGTGTGGTATTCCCAGTTGACATCTGGCAAGTTGAAGTCCCCCATAAGGAGAAGGGCAGATCACTTGGAAGCATCCCTTAGTTCCTTAAAGAATAACTCATCTGTGTTGTCATCCTGGCTGGGTGGCCTATAGTAGATTCCCACAATGACATCCGCTTTATTTGTCTGTCCCTTAATCCTTACCCAGAGGCTCTCAACTGTGCCATCGCCTACTGCTAGCTCCATGCATTCCAGCCCCTCCACTACATATAATGCCACCCCCTGGTCTTGCCTGCACTGCCTGCCCTTCCTGAAGAGCCTGTAACCACCCATCATGGCACACCAGTGACAGGACTCATTCCACCAAGTTTCTCTTATGCCTATGATGCCTCTGGGACTGTACCAAGGCATCTAGCTCCTCTTGCTTGTTCCTCATGCTGCACACATTTCCCTTTGTGAGCCCATGTTGACTGCCTGATGATTGCGTTGTCCTTTAAATGCCTCACAATTGCACCCAGTATGACCTTCTGCGTAATTTTTCCAGGTACTGAGGTTAGACCAACAGGTCTGTAGTTTCCTGGGTCTTCTCTCATGCCATTCTTGTAAACTGGAATAACGTTGGCTAGCTTGCAGTCAGCAGGAACCTCCCCAGACTGCCAAGACCTTTGGTAGATGATCAAGAGGGGTCCTGCTGTAACATCTACTAACTCCTTCAGTACTCTGTCATGAATCCTGTCAGGCCCCATGGACTTATGAATGTTCAGCTGATACAACTGGCCCCTTACAATTTCAGGGTCCACAAATGGAAAGTCACTGCTCCTGCAGCCACGGTCCTCCAACTCACAGGAGTGAGCAGCCCATGGTCTATCATTAATATTAAAGACTGAGGCAAAAAAAGCATTAAATGCCTCTGCCTTTTCTTCACCTCTATTTGTCAGGTTTATTTTTGTTGACTTTGTATCTTATTACAGTTTCTGCTTCTATGGCAGAATGTTAATTTTTTTTTCACAAAGTCATCTAGAGCCTTAGGGTTGTTTTTTGTTTTTTTTTAGTTTTTGGGGGTTTTTTTTGTATATATAGACCCTCAATTATAATTTTACAGAACCTCAGAAGTAACTAATCAGTCTCAGCTTCTGTTATTTGATGACTAAGCTAGGATCTTATCAGGTAGCAGTAACTATTGATTGAAAACTGATGGGTACACAGAACAAAAATAACAATGAATATAAAGCCTATTTAGCAGTGTGTAGATGCTGCATCAGTAGGGACTTTTCAGAAGGTTCTGAAAAGCCTAGAAATAAAATAGAAACTTTACAAGACTGACAACATAAAGTAGTCAGCCAACTATACCTTGTTTTTTTCATATGCAAAATGCAGTAATAATTTTACGAGTAATCCTTGCCTTCTGAGAGTTTGGGGAAGTTATTAAGCTTGACCAACGTACAGAAAGTGACCTGTAATTCTGGAGAATCAATACCCCATAAAAATGCTCTATGCCAGTTCTTATTCATATATCCTCAATAATTATCTAGCCCTTAGCTTTAATCACACACAAATGTTAGAAATAAGTGCAGATGGTGTCATCAGTTGCAGTTTCCCATGATCTGTATTGGACAAGTGCAGTTAAAATATATGTATGGACTTCATAGGTATAAATTTAGGTGTCCCTCTGAAAATGCACTTCCTCTTTTTATAGAAGTTTAAAATCTGATAATCAACAAACCCATGAAACATTCACCTGTCATCACCTGTCATCGTGCATTTCAGGTGTTGCTTGCACAGAATTTCTATGGAGGATTATGATTTGCTTTTCCATAAGTAAATTGCAATTTTTCACCTGTGCTTTTGGTGCCTCAATTGCAACCCTTAGCTTTGTTAGCACATCAGTTGCAAAGCAAGAATTCTTATAATCAGCTTGAAATGTTTTTTTGCTGAAACTGAGCAAAAGGTCATGATTAGAAGTAACGTGTAATTAGAAGGGAAAAATTATTTAACTGAGCCAAAGTCTTGGGAAAGGTGATTACTCTTTTTTAAAAAATAGATACATGAAACTTTTTGGAGGTTGAGACATTAGTAAATCCAAGGAGATGGTTTAGAAGCTGGAAGATAGATTCTCCAAGTTGCTAGAAAAAATTTACTTTTGCAATATATCACTGAGATGCAAGCAGAATATATGTGGGGTGTGTATGCATCAGTGTATTTCTGAATATGTATTTTCTTATTTCAGTATGTAAAACAAGAAAAAGGAGATGAAATGTGATAGTCTGGATACTAGATATTGAGAGTTTAGTGAGTGTAAATAAATTTTTCAGAGCTACAAACAGTTACAATCTCTGTCTAGGACTTGACCTGTTCATTTTCAAATTTTGCACATGCATACCATGGTTCAGAAAACTAGCTTTATATTAAAAAAAACAGGCAGTAAAGAACTGTAAAAGTAGGTGGAAATGTAGTGTCTCATCTATTGGCCACGCTTGCCTGCAAGCGCAGTACTATTTAACACTGAACCCATTTGCTGCAGTTGTTCATAGGCTGTAGCAGTGATTTCATTAACTAAAACATTAGAACTAAACTACATCTGTCCCATACGGCTGAGCGAGGGCAGAGAGAGCATATGCAGGCAGACTACATTTGCAAAAGCATACCTATGCTAAGAGCAACTTTAATTTGGCTTTAAGCATTCTGATACACCACATCTGGAAGCTGGTAAATGCTACTGTTTTCATGTCCATGCTTGACTCTTAACTGCAATGTTCAGGTTAAAACAGCTGCATTGCAATGTACCTTCTTTAGACCAGTTACTAATGCATCTGTCTGCTTTCTCTGTCTTCTGCAGTGCTATGACTCTGATACATAAAATACATTTTTCTACAAATTTTGGCTTATTGTGGTGGATTGAATTGGATAGTGTAGCTAATTCTTCAGTAAAGATTTTTATTTTTAAAATTACTTATGAAATGTTTTCACAAACCTCAAAAATATTTTATGAATCAGAAAAGAAGAGTGTTAATGAAAGGCAATGAAACAATTACTTTACTGGATTCCAAAAATATTCAGGGATTTCAAAGTAATATTCCATGGCTGCTTGTGGAAACTTGAAAACATTTAAACAACACAGCTTTAAACATTAAGTGATTTACTTTCACAATAAAACTTGATGATCAAGCTTATATTTTAAAGCCAAATTTTGCTTTCTCTCCCTCTCTGTTTTCACTTTTCCAGTGGAATTGCTTGCAAGGTTAGGTATAGCTCCCTTGTCTGTAGTGAAGATGGAAAGGAATTTATGATGATAAAATAAAACTAAATGGTCTATCTTCATTTTTTTTGATTGATAGCCTCTCTTTCTTCTACATGAAAAGAAAAGAGAAGATTTGATGAAAATAATCATGGACGATTTCAGGCTGCTAAGAAGTATTTTAGAAGGGAAGAGTGAAAAAAAATGGTGTAAAAGGACAATTAAAAAGATGTATAGAGGTGTCAAATTAGGTCACGATGGACATCCTTGCTGAGTTTATTTGCGTAAGCCCAGTTGGAAAACATCACAAATTTGTTTTGGATAGAAAGGCTGCCTGGTTTACCTTGTGGGCTGGGGAGTTTTCTTTCTTAGTTCATATTTCACATATGATGTGTGGTCACCACACCATCAGTCATTTGTGCTGATGAAAAACATATGTTGCCACTATACTTGAATTACATTTGGGATGTATTATGAATTTCTAGTTGGAAAGCTGGAGAAATCTTATAAGTTTTGAAAAATAATTTAAGAAAATCATAGAAAGCCCAGACTTGCCTGGTCTTAGAAGAGATTCTTGCCATCACACAATCAAAATGGGGAATAATTTCTCACCTTATAAAAGTCAAAGGCATCCTCTGCATTTTCATTATTCTGTTGCAATCCAAATATTATTCTTCCATTCTCTAACTCTTTCTCATCACTATGTGATCAAACTATTACCTGGAAAGGAAAGGTTAGATTTATCAATCAAAGTTTGCTACCAGCACTCAAAATAATTGAACCCTCAGGAGAAACAAGCCCTGTGTATTTTTTTTTGTTGTTGTTTCAATATCTTGATAAAAAGCCATTTCAATATGTTTGGTTCTGTGGCAGGAGGTTTTATGAAGTGTTTATCCTTTCACAGTTCTAGAAAGCAAAGCTGATATATATATATATATATATATGTATTTGCTAATTTAGTGCAAACAAAACTTTTTCACAGAATCCCAAACCTCTCAGTATATGAAAGAAGATTTTTAGACATAGTCAAATTAATCTTTGGTTGTGTGTTTTAATAGGATTCTGTCCAGAATGTAATTCTGATATCCAAAAAAGAGGAGAAAGTAGCTCTGACAACAAAGCAGGTCTGTGGTTTCTAGTCATGTAATCTTGTGCTAGAGCATGTGCTAGAGCATGTTTCCACAGTTGCTGGAGTAACGACTGTGGCTTACCAAACATGCTGCACAACCACAACTCTTAACACAGATGTTTTAAAATTAACTTATCCTAAAAACAGTTGTAATAAGCAAAAAGCCAAGAAGGTGTATAATTAGACTCTCATAGCTATGTGAATGATGATACTGCTTACTGGACTGTACATCTCGCTGATTTGTAGGTTGTGGTGGACATCTTTAGTGAGTTTGCTTAATATTGAAGAAACCACAGGTACCTGTAAGTAATGCAGAGACACATACCCAAAAATCTCTGGATCAAGATCTGAAACCTGAGAATAATTCTGAAACTTGTTAATAAATTAAAAAACTAGAGCACACTGTCCAAGACACTATTAAATAGTATAGATTGTTGAGAGTAGAAGAGACTGTATACTACATTGGGTACACTGGGGTCCCCAGTATAAGAAAGACATTGACCTGTAGAGTGAATCCAGAGGAGGGCTACGAATATGATCAGAGGGCTGGAACACCTCTTCTATGAAGAAAGACTGAGAGAATTGGGGTTGTTCGGCCTGGAGAAGAGAAGGATCCAGGAAGACCTTATTGCAGCCTTTCAATATACAAAGGGGACTTATAAAAAAGGTGGAGAGAGACTTTTTACCAGGGTCTGTAGTGAAAGGACAAGAGACATTGGTTTTAAACTGAAAGAAGATAGATTTATATTGGCTATAAAGAATAAATTTTTTACAATGAGGGTGGGGAGACACTGGAACAGGTTGCCCAGAGAAGCTGTGGATGCCTCATGATTGGAAGTGTTCAAGGCCAGGTTGGATGAGGTTTTGAGCAACCTGATCTAGTGGAAGGTATCTCTGCCCATGGCAAGGGAGTTGGAACTAGATGATCTTTGAAGGTCCTTTCCAACCCAAACCATTCTATGATTCTGTGATTCTAGGATGAAAAACACAGAATCCTGTTCACATGTCCCAAATAGATCTTAAGCAAAAAGATTCCTGATGGAGTTTTTGTGTTGACTTCAGTGATTTGGATATGAACTATGAGCAACCCTGAAAAATTTAGGACACAGCTGTTTTAGCACCCCACTGCGATCAGAAGGAAAGCTTAGTTGTCAGAATATCTCTGTGAAGAGCCTGCTTCTGTTCAAACACATTCAGCAGATAACAAGCACAATCTACTTGCTTGAAAACTTCAGCATGCACCCCCTGGGGGATACAACTCCTAGCCATGAGGTTTGAGTTCACCAGTTTCCCTTAGCAAAAAGGCAGTCAAGGAAGGAAACTAAACTAGACTTTGGACCCTTGTAAGAAATTATACTTTTTGGTCCACAAAGTTCCCCATGTGAAATTGAACTTGAAGATCAATAGACTATCACTCAAACTACTCAGTAAATTTCTCAGAAGTTGGAATACTCAGTCGCAACTCTCACTGTGGACACAGCTCTTACTCGCAAGATGCTTATTCTTAAAAGTAATGAGCTTATGGCTTGAATGTTTCAATTAGAAGTTTGTCTGGCAGTGTCTTTTACATATAAGGACCATTCATTTGCTTCCTGGGTGTTTTGCAATTGCAATCATTTCTCATGAGGCCATATGTCAGTTTTTTCCCCACTCAGTGTAATACTGCTTTTGGTAGTCACAGGAAAGCTTAAATTTGATAAACCATTTATCCGTGCGTCTGCACTGTAAAACCCAACTTGGCTCTGCAACAAGACAGTAGCACCCATATTGAACTTTGGAAGGAGCAAACATCACTGTCTCATGTACTGTTGTGGCCAGGTACATATTTTCCAATAGATTTTAAATCTTTTCTTCAGTTCATCATGTGCATTTGAAATTTCTGAAGAGATATGCCAATTTAATGTAATGGCACTATACAGGAAAAAGAACATTGCCAGAAAAGGGCATAGTGTTGCAGAAATTATTTTGTTTCAAACATTTGTAAACATTTTTAATGAAAAAGTATCAATTTGTTCGACTTTCTTTTTTCCCTAAAAAAACCTGGAAAATTGTTTTGCATTTCAAACAATTTTACTATTTTTTTTTTTAATGCAAACAAAAATAAGTCACACTTTTCATTCCAAGTTAATTCAAAATTCAAGGAAAAACATAATATTTTTCAAGTTACCTAAGCCAGAATTCTGGGAATAGGAATTAGGCAAGGTGTTGGGAATGACTTGTTTTTACAACATCTTATCTGTGCAACACCTTTGAGGTGTTTCAAGTGCTCTCTGTCCATCAGTGTCATTTTAGCTGTCGAGGAGGAAAGCAGGGTGGCCAAACTACTCCTATCAACAAAAAGCCTAAAAGAGTATCTGAAGAAAAAAAAAATCTCACATAATCCTGACTTATTCTATTTCTGATAACACATTGCTTCTTAGCTTCTGCTTGTTAAAAGAAGTTTCAGTGAATGGGTAGAACTTGGCAAAACTGTACCAAAAGAAAAGTCCTCTTTCAAAGTGAATTATTTAAATCTCTATTATAAATTTAATGAAAGTATAAAACTAAGCTGATTCTTTTAACAGGGATGCCACAATTCCCTTAACAAGTAAAATATTTTTTTGAAGTTTTTTACAGATTTAAATAAAACCGAAATACACCTCTAGATCCATCATCAAATCATTACTCTCCCTAATGATAAAATTGTTCTTGGTTACCAATACATCCATTATTGTTGAATGTAGAAGTTAAATTCAGCTCAGCTACTAAGAGTTTGCGGTTTCTTAGACTTTGCTGTAGAACTTACACTGGACATGTTAAATCTTGTAAAGAGGTTTTTTAAAGGGCTGAAATGTGTTTTTGTGGCAATATTGTTTCAAATAAAAACCATAGTGACTTTTTTATGACAGGATTTGTTGTCATAAACTTTCGTAATCATTTTCTGCTGGGTACCATGCCAGTAGCCAGCAGTTTATTTGTGCTGGGGATTATACATTCATACAGAGCTGAGATTCTTACCTGTAGCCATTCATTACATAAGTTCGATCAGTAAAAAAAAATGTGCTTTGAAGGTTTTATTATATAAAATAATTTATAAAAAATACACCCGAGATGGAGTTCTGGGTTTTATAACAATGATTTTCTCTGCATCTGCTGACATCCTGGAAGGGCAATGCTCATCTTTAACATTTGATGAGGTGCAATACAATCCACTGAGTGAAAGACACTAACAGAATGGTCACTTCCACCACTTCAGCAGAGTCTTCGTTTTGAGAACTTGCAGATTTTATAATGCTGTACTGCCTAATAATAATTATTATTCCACATATTCCACAGAACTAATCTCCCTTCACATCGCCAAAAAATCCTTCTTTAATAATCAAAACCCCTGCACTACATTTTATGATAGGAGTAGCCAGGGGCACAGGGGAAAGAAAAGGGAGGAAGTCAATATGAGTATTTTAACTCCCTCTCTGTGCTTACCAGCACAGTGTCTCTGTTTCCCTTGGAAAGCCTTCACAATGAGTTTCATGAGAACAAAATAACAAAGCATTAAAAAAATTGCACATTTCAAGGTATATATGCCCTCTTACACGTTCATGCTTTTGCTTGCTTTTGCAGATCCAGATGGATTTGGGAGCTTCTAGTTGAGTAAAGTGGTAAAAGGTTAAAAAAAAATTTACAACTTGCCTCCTCCCTTAAAAAGCCAGAATAAACAAATCCTTGGTAAGATTTCAACACTTATTTCTAGGAAGTATTAATTCCTGACTTCATACATGTTAGCCAGAGAAGGATTTTGTCTGATTTGACAGCTGAGAACCTGAGCTGTCTTACTGCACTTGCTGCTGTCTAGGACATGGACTAATGGGGGCTGAGAGTTTGAAATACAACTGTCCCTTTTGCCTTTGAACAGAAGGGTAAAAATAGATGGTTTCATTGTTAAGGAATAAAAATAAAAATACCCAAACACTTGAAAAAGCTATTTTTATTAACTTGCTTAGATTTTAAAAGCATCTCACTGAATAACCAAGTTAAAGTGTCAAGCTAACTCACTCATTTGCTGAGGATGACTGCAGGTGATGGTCTAATTTGACATAATCAGATAAACACTGTAGGGAATCTTTTGTTTTTCTTAGTTTCCTCATTTGTAAAGGAGCCACAGGCTAGAAATGATGAAGTAGACCCATAAGAACCAATAGTAACACCCTGATCTGCTAAATAATATTAATACGTAACTAGCTCTGTCACACTTTCTAAGCTATTAAATATTTCACAGACATTAGGGAAAGATGTTAAGTTTACTTAACCATCCATTGTTTTTCATAAATTACTAAAGAAAAATACTAAAGAAAAAAATGCCAAATTCTATTCATCTCCAGACTTAAAAGAACAAGGAGGAGCAGTGATTGGTGTGATCTGCCATAAACCAGGAGCATAATTATTCTATAATCTTTTCCATTTCACATCATTAAAAATATGCCACAGTTACCCTATTGCTTTCCATAACATATTTTTCCTTGCACCAGTTTCCATTTTCCATGCTACCTTCTGTCAGAAACAGTTGCTTACCAAGTCAGTACCATTTTATTTTAGAAATGCTTGATTCTTCTGTATTGAAGAACTTCCCTATCACCATAGTGGGAAAAGATAAAGAGCAAAACACCCCTACATTCACTCCAAGAAAAGGAAGGCTGCAAGCCGTGCATTGAAAAGACAGCTGCTGCAGGTATTCAATGGCAATATGTAGCGCAATAGAGGTTTCAGCCCTAAGAAATGAATGCAAAAATATGATAGTACCTCTCGGTAAGAATAAAGGCACATTTGGGACTACCAGAAAAAGAAATATTATTGGAGTTGTTTGCTAAATTTCACTACTTCTACTATTGAGATTTCAAAGACAATACTCTTCCCTGTTACACAGGACTGAGCAGCGAGCAGTGTGCAGGAAATAAGTTTCTTGACAAAGGTAGTGGTGGTCAGAGATAGTAGGCATTGTCCAAATCTAACCTCCCTGCTGGAATAGAAGTGTTAATGGTTGGCTATCCAAGTGCTGGAGTGTGATCAGTAAAGTATGTCAACATTAACCGCAGTTCACCCTTGTTCTACAGTAGTTTTGCATGTTGGAGTGAAACAAAATAGTCCACTGGTACTACTTAAACTGCTTTTGAACTGTTGGGTGCCTACAGAGCTCAGCCTGTTATAGTCACTTCCATCCTGTAAATAAGACTCCTTCACCTCCAGTAAATAGACTGTCGTGACCTCCTCCGCAGCTTATCCCCTTGTCAGACTTGCCCTGTGTTGAGTCTATTTATCCATGATGCCACTCTAACATTTTTTTTCCTTTCATGTTTCATGAAATAACTGTATATTCATTGTTACAAGACAGAAAAAGGAGATCTAGTCTAGCCCTAGGCTGCATACCCGGTTGGTGATTCGTAACATCTGCTCAAGGTCTTTCATTAAAGTACATTTAAATATTTAATATTAAAAAAAAAACTTTTAACTGGTAAACTTGATCTTTTTTGCATATTGCTGCTCCATCCTTCTGAGCTCAAGAGTATTTTCCTCAACACTAGCGGCCTGCAATATTATTTTGCTCTATGCACATCCTTTACTTCAGCTTCTCTTTTCCTGATAAACCCTAAAAGCAGAAAAGCAGATTCAGATATCTGATATGGATTTAATGTAAAATTTGACAGAGGAGAACACATAAATCATTAAGTAAATCAGCTATAAGGAACATTTTACATGTGTTTCCCCTCTTTATTTTAGTGGACCCCAGAATACATTTGAAGGTCTCTGTGTGTGAGCCTAAAGAGTGAATCATAGTCTACCCTGATAACATTTCTCTTCCTAAAGTTTTCCATATCTCTCCACAAAATTATCTAATTTTGAAAACTTTTGTTGACTTTCTGTATATTTAATACTTGTTTTAAGTTTCTACTTGCAGTTGTACAGTCTTCCTGGACTAAAGCTTTGTCACTTGCAGCTGTGAATTAGTAATCTGCCATTCTATTTGGTAACTATGACAAAATGAAAAATTGTCATATATTCCAAATTTTAACATCAACAGTGTTCACTAAAAAGTATCAGATTTTTACAGAAAAACTTAACAAACTAACTTAGTAGCTCACAAAAAGTGGAAAAAACAGAGTGTTTTGTACCTGTCTGATGCTTTATAGTGTTTCTGTGCGTTTTTGAGGACAGATACATTTTTCTGGTTACAGTGTGTTGTCAAGACATTATGGGTCATCTCTTCTTCGGATTTAGCCACACTACCACTTTCCTTTGTTGTTCTGCAGAAATTTTTAAGCAGTACACAAAACTGCTGGACTAAGTAACTGAGTTGGAGGGCGTTCCAGACAATACAGCCTGTGCAAATTCCAGGTAAACCTTTACCAAACCAGAATGGAGCATTTAGACTCATTCTAGATATTTGTGAATGTTTGTACAATATGCAATCACAGCAGAGAACTGTACCACTTTATTTATCTGCAACAGTACTTTGATGAAAGCAACTCCCTCTGCATAATATATAGGACCAGACCTTGCCATCACTGTGCATTTGTCTCTACTCCGATGGAAATTCCTACCTTTATAGTCC
The DNA here is from genome assembly GCF_965183815.1 of Platalea leucorodia. Lineage (NCBI taxonomy): Eukaryota > Metazoa > Chordata > Aves > Pelecaniformes > Threskiornithidae > Platalea > Platalea leucorodia. The sequence continues at coordinate 43,372,862 of NC_138858.1, forward strand.
CCTGTCCCTAACCCATTTCTTAATTGCAACAAACAATATTCAGGACCCCTGAGGCCCTCACCCACATTGATTGTATTTCAGATAATATAGATTCAAAATGCAGTGTATGTTGTGCCAGGCTTGAATAAACTGAATCACTACTGTAAATGTTTAGCACCTCAGACCAAGGAAAATCAAGGCATGAACATCTTTAATCTTATAATTTCCTTGTATTCCTAGAGAAAGAAAAAAAAATTGAAATAAAATGAAGGTCTAACTAGATTAACATTTCTGATTTCTGAGGTTGCCTGTTCCATTTGCATTTAGTAAATATGATAGTATAGATATTGTTCAGGTGCAATTTCAGAAAATTTCTATTGTAAAATTACTAATAACAGTAAAATAATTCCTAAAGTTTAAAATGTTAGAAGAATATTCAGTGTTGTATTGTTACTGACAATATTGTCTTTTAAGTTTTCCTTAGGATATTCTTGAACCTTCATTCTGAGAAGCGAACAGCTTTGTACATATGAATTCTATTACTGTTGTACTGTTTCTAATACATTTTTCAACAGCAAAATGTCTTTGTACCACTAAACAACACCTACTTGCAAGTGAAAAGGGAAGAAAAGCTCATAAAACTGCAATAAAATATTTATTTCACTTCAGCAATAGGATTAATTTTATCACTCTAGATTTATGACCCTGGAAATTCTTTCCTGGGTATTTAATATATCAAAATAGCAGAACAAGGAGTCTGAGTTAGGAAATGCTTTGTGAAACTTGTGATTTACTGAAGAGAACAGATTTAGTTTTTTTCATAGGAGTTAATAAAACAACAGCAAAATTGAATTAGCTTGGCATAAAGTTTAATTGCCTGACAAAAATTTGATAGTGCTATTATGTCACAGTTTATGTATAATATACATCAGAATTGGTCTTTTTTCTAGTCTGATTAGGGAGTGGGCTCTGGTTCATAAAAAGGGTAATTTTCATTTGCTTATGGGCTTTATAAAGGGGGAAACACATGTAATTACATTTGCATTTAATTTCTCTCAACTACTTTTCAGAGCTGATGTTTGGGAAAAATCACATGTATATGATAATACAGGTAGACTTGAATTAATTTTCATCTGTTTCTTCTGGAATTTCAGAAGTCATCTTCACTTTAAATCAAAACAACTAAAAGGATTTTCTTGTTTGAAAAAAATCAGGCAAATCAGAAAAAAATTAGTTTTATTTCAGAGGAGTATTTATTTCTATTTATTTTATGTCATAGGTTCATAGGCGAGTATAAACATAAAATACCATATTCCAATGTATTATGTGATGATATCTATTTATGTACTCCAGCAGATACTGTAGAAAAATACAGAAATGAAAATATCATCTGTCCTTCTTTGATCTTTCAACTTTTTTCTAAAATTAACATTTTTAAGAGGAAAAGAGCTTTTTGTTTAATGTAACACTGTGGAAAACATCAAAACTATCGATGATAAGATTTTTTTTAAATAGTAAAATAACCCAGAAGAAGAAAAACAAAAAAAGAAACAAATAAGCCTGCAGTTTTCAATCTTTCTTTTCTGCATTTAGAACTGTCACTATAGAAATTACTTTTTTCTGTTGGTTAAAGTATGAGACTTTCCATAACAATAGCATACAAGTGATACTGAGAATGTATACTTTGGAAAAAATCGCTAGAGTCTTTGCTGTGCTGGAGGTTTTGAAGTGCTGCTACCCATCTCCAATTCTATGTTCAGAGATAATATTGGTACTAGAAAGCTACACCATGTGATATGCAGAGCATTAAATTCTGGTCCAGACTAAGTCATTGTAAACCTGCCTTTACATACTAAAACTGTCTCAGTCAATCAGTTACACTATCTCAAAAAGATATAGGTAATTACACAGTTATTCTGTTATAAAATACACTGAGACCTGTAGTGCAGTTTCAGGATGTCAAACTTTCTTCCCAAACAGCAGGCCCAAAGAAAAGTTTCTAATATAGTAATTTCTATCACTTTAATAGGCTTGGTCTTTGCTGTTTATTCAGAGAACTGACATGCAGTTGCAAAATAGGAGGAGAGCTGCTGTATAGTTGAGTAGGACTAAATTTTAAGCCCACTATAAAAGTTTAAAAGTGAAACACTGCAAGTTCAAAATGACAAATCACGTGTAAGGACTAAAACACATTCCTTAAGTACAGTAACTCTGTACCTCCTAAATATTATATTTACTATTATACGTGGTCAACTGATTTGGAGCCTTTAAGGTCTCATCATCAGAAAATGCAGATAATGTTTTAGTCAGCTCTTCCTTTTGACACTTTTGAGGAGTGATACTGCTTTATATTTTTTAATATGATTTAAAGCATTTGCACTTCAAGAGTTGCTGAAATGATAGATTCTTTATGACATATTTATTTGTATAATGCATATAATTGGTACATTAAAATGAAAGAATTAGAAGCATGCAACCACAGGGTGTTAGATTAGTAGGAGCCTTAAAAGCTTTGTTGTTCCCTCCTATAATTATTGAGAAAGCATTCTTAATTAACATAAAATGCATTAGTAACAATTAAACAAAGTTGAGGTCAACAAATTAACCTTTTTTAATTTAAATTTGACTTTTTAATTTTAGAGAGCCATCAGCCCAGTGAAAATGACATTTGATTTAAATAGCATATTCTGATATTGTTGGAATAAAAACACACTCTATCCCTTCTATGTCAAGGATAGTCTTAGGTTAGCATAAAAGGGTCTAAATTCATCAGGAGTGGAAGTCTGGTTATTAAACTGGTGGAACAAAGCCCCACCTTGGTCTTAATTTCTAAACAAATCTAAAGCTATTAAATTCTGAGATTCTGTGCTAAGAAAAACCATTACTCAAACAATATTAAGTGACTCTCCTTGTTGAAATTCTTTTTGAGTGAAATGAAAAATAGACATTTAAGTACTTGTTATGTCTCCTAAGACTGTATCATATATATCAACAGCAAGATTAAGAGCCCATTAAATATTCTTCTTGGACCACAAGCTCCTTTTTAGGAATGTCTTTCCCATGTCATAAAGAAATTTCTTGAAAGTTAGCAAGTAAAGATTACCATAACCTTAAAGTTCTTAACATGTGTCCTGAAACATAGGGTCATTCAATGATAAGTAGATGAAAGCCCATGGTTTGAGCACAACAGACATTAAGTGTAATTCACAATACACCCACCACTTAGGAAATCTTCCTTAGTGATATTCTTATGTGGATGACTGGAAATATGATAGACAAGAGAGAAAGCAATTGGTTCTACAAAAAGAATCCTCCTCACCAAAAGGTAGATGCTGAGACAGGGTTACCAATAAAGATGTGTTTATCAAGGAAAAAGTCAATGGAAGGAACACATCTTTAGCAGATGTATAGACGAATCTTACAAAGAGTTTAGGTGGCTCTTTTTTCAATAAATGTTCTCCAACAGGTGCTTCAAAGCAGAAGTCATCACATAAAATTTTAGGCACAGGACCTTGAGACACAAGTTTGGAATTCCTGGTCCTCAACCAGCGGAAGTGCAGATGCATGACAAACCTGAGGGAGTCACTGAGGCATGAAGAGCTACTGACAGTGGTGCTATTAGTCAAGGGTCCTACCAAAATATGCTTGTACCAAAGCAGCTTTTCCACAAAATGCACATATTCCTTAAAAGTTTTCTCAGGTATAATTTACCTGGGATCAAGTGAGTCCACATCAGAGTATCACAGTTTTTTCAAATTAAATGCTATTATTTTCTTCTGTGTCATCTGGGCAGTCACAACCTCGCTGAAGTATAATGCTTTACCATTACAGTGGTACTTTAAGAACTATAGTGTCTACCTTCTTCTCTATAACTTAAACTCATAGTTCATTCTACATCACTCATTATAAAACAGTGTTCCCTCTGGCTGAACCATTGCACTTCCACTTCCATTAGACACTGTAGCTACTCAAACAGACACTGAAATGGAATAATTCAACATTTTAAAATCAAATTATCATTCTGTGGATACTTTCCAATGTTTTCATGCCTCTCTCGATTCAAAAATACCTGCCTACACATGTACTTGAATTTCTCATGGACTGAATAATCCAACATCAAAAAGAAATATAGGTTAGAATAGCATAAGGTAGTGTTACAAATAATAGGGTAATGTTAAGTAATTGAATATGCAGTGGAAGACATCAGGAGTGTTTAGCCATAGCATTTCACTGTGATAGAAAATTCACCTGAATTATCCCAAACTTCTCAAAACATTGGAAAAGTTAAGAATAAACATTGGCAGGATGATAGATTAGATAATTAAAAGGTCCTTTTTGTCACTAGTTTCTCCGTAGCAGACAATGAGTATAAAATCTGTCTGTTGATAACTTATTACCTTGCCTATTTCAATCATTTATATGACAGTTCTTATCTCCTTTGATAATAGCTCTCCTGTGTTTTTTTTAAAAATCATTTCCAGGAGAAAGGTGACCAGAGGTATCAATATGAATAAGAAATTAAGTGTTCCTTTTAAGAACTGGAGGATTTTGTTTTAAGTACATGTAGTAAAATGTTGATGCAAAATTACCACTGAAGAATTAAGATTTCTGAAGTCGAAGTATCATTTTCTCTATTGAAATCTCAATTGTGACTCTCATTTTTAGTTTATAATTGTCCTTGTTTGCCAAACATTGGCTCTCATTTATTGCAATACATACAACACAAACTGTCAGTATTGTCTTGCTTTAAGTCTGATAGGAACGGCAGAATAAGCCTTGATAGAGACAACTGGCTCAGCAGTTTGCAAGTCAAATATTGCAATTTTAAAGCATCTATTGTAAGGAAAATGGGTTTTGGATATTCATAACTTCTTAAGCTTTGGACTGAAATAACTTTTTGTAAAACCATATTTCTATACGGAAAGTCAAGAGAAAATCTGGAAAGAGAGACAACCTTATTTTATTGTTTGACTCAGAAAATTGTTTGATTTAGCAACATTTTAAGTATTTTCTTACAAACTAGAATTTAATATTGTGATAGTATTACAATAGTGGGATAGTGTTTAAGAAGATTTAACAGTCCAAAATACGTATTTGTATTTTAAATAACAAAGCAAAAGATTTTGAAAAAGCAGAGTCTAATGCATCATTCTTATTGAAAATCACCCTGCCATGGTTCATCCTGTAAAAAATACTTTGATTTGCAAAGTGTCTGAACATCCTAACACTCTCTGTGCAATCATTGAATAGCCCTGAAGTACCATGATCTCTAAGTTTTCCTTTATCAAACTAGGATGCAGCATCAGTTCTGCTTTGTCTTTGACTTGTCATTTGGTCTTGCAAATGGTTTGTGTAAGTACTACTCCATAAATGTGAGGCTTTTTTGGAATGCATTTTTTTTTAAGTCACTCTATCAGATTCACAACATGGAAGGATGAAAAGTAATTTATTGATTAATGAATAACAAAACTTTCAGTTAACACAAGATTTTAAGCCATTTACGTAGCTCTCCATACAGGGAAAGGAGTTGTACCAGAATGGCAAGACAAAGAGATCATGCCTCTTTTAGAATTTGCCTTTTGAAAGATGATGTAGGACTGTCCAACCAGTTAAGTTCAGTTCACTGGATGGTCAAAGGACTACTGACTGGATTTTCTGATGAAAAGTAGGTCTCAATAGTCTGCTGGCCTCTAGCACACCTGCCTAGTTCCAAGGGGAACTGCATCCTTACTAAACCAATCTGAAGGTAGGAGTAGCTAGGTTGCATGACTAACAGCTTTGTTTCTGTAAATATAATTTATGGTAATTGAGCCAGATCATAAAATTAATCATATTAACAAAAAGAAGATTTATAATTACTCAAATTCTTTCACTGAGAAAATGATGCAATCAGTAATAATAATTTCAGGACGTTTTCTGCCTACTGAACACTAAGTGCATGTTCACAGCAGCCACATTGAGAAAACCAATTGGAAGACTTCCAAATAGCCTCTTATGGTCTGTCATGTCACTAATCCACAAATTAAATCACTGCTGAAGTGGAATATGATATGACTTTTCAGAACAACTTCAAAGACAGTTACAGCCAATTGTGTCTGTGATTTACACATCAAAGTAGTAATAATAAAAATACTTAGTTGTACATAGCACTTTGATCCTTAGATCATGATGCACTTGTCAAAGGTGGATAAGTATTATCATTCCCATCTTACTGATGAGGATACTGATTTCCTCAGGATGCTCAGTAAAACAAAGTAAAACCCAGAATTATACCTTTGTTTCTGCCACATCTCCTGCTTGACAGAGCTACACAGCAGGAAGTATCCATTGTGTAGAAGCAACATTTCAATTTGAAAAAGTGAGGACTTGATCTGGAGGGCTCTGCAATCAGTCCAAGTCTTCATACAGCATTCTTCAGGCCAAAATGCTAGCATTTCACAGATAGGGATGCCCTATGACTCTTCTGTGCTTTTTCTCTTCCTTGCTCCCCTGCTTCACTTCATCACCTACTCCCTCATTGTTGTCTTAGATTGCTGTATTTTTATGATTGCAGCTACCTCCTACTGAGCAAGAGGAATGTGATAACTTATCAGTTACCAGACTGCAGCAATTTTCCCTGCCAATAGTTTGGGTAGGTAAAGAAAGAATGCTATGATAAATTTTGCTGAGCAGCTGGATAGCGAAGAGGCGGCAAGGTGACTGACAGTAGCGCATGGAGCTAACATCAACAGATGGGAAGGGATGATGGGAAAAGGTGCTGCATGCGGGTGAATGAGAGTTGGGCATAGATGCATAGGGCTTCTGGTTCAGAGCCTTGACAGAAAATGCAGTTTTGGAGGAGAATAAGGAGGAGAGAATAGAGTGAAACAAGCCTTCAGATAAAAAGAACTGTAGACGTAAGTAAGAGATCCAAAAAGACAGAAGTAAAAAATGGGATGGAGAAAGAAAAAGAGTAAAAAATAGCATAATGAGAGGGAAAGGAATAGCAGAAAGAAAAGGCATGAGTAAGAACAAGAGAAAGACAACACACTTATGTATATAAATAGGACTGAAATCTTTATATTTAATTTCTGATTTAAATCTGAAAATGATAAACACTTCTTTACATTTAGTAGTTGACAAACAAGTTTTCTGTATTTGAATACAGACCTCACACATAATCCAGAAAAACCCACTCTTTTTTGATCATGAGTAACTTCTAAACTGTTTACAAGAATTCAACACCATCACATTTTATCTCGAGGTCCATATAATACTCTTTGTTTGAGATCAACAATATTTATCAAATTGATCTGAAAAGAAGAATTTTTTATAAAAATTTTGGGGTTTATATCACATATTTTTCAGTCATTCCTGTTCTTTGTCAAACAGCTCCTTCTGAACATTCTTATCACCAGAATTTGTTCCCAGGTTTTCTGTAGGATGTACCTAGAGATTATTAAATGAACACAGTCACACCAGTAGTAAATTAACAAAAATGCTTGAACAACATTTTTAAAATTATCTTATATTTATAGTTTTAGATCAGAGATACAGGATCAAGAAGAAAAATTACTGTGAAGGAAGTATGTTTGCAAATTCTATGTTAAAGAGTCAAAAGGGAATTTTTAAAAAGGAAATTAATATTTTTATTTTTTGTGCTGCTGGGACATTAATATTCCAGTGTAAGATATTTACAAGCTTCAACAAACCCTAAGAAAACTGTTACTACAACTACTTAAAGAAATTTTCCTTAGACTATGTAACAGGATGCTAACTTAGTCATATACGTGATGCAATTCTTTTATGGCTTGTTCTCTTGGGGAACATAGTAACATGCAGCAATACATAAAGCTGGAGCTTGCTTTCTTTAGCTGATGCAATAAAGCTCTTTCAAAGGAGTAGGGAGAGCCAAAATCTAACCCTGAGACTTCCATCATTTATTGGCAATAAATATATTTGACAATAATGTGTATGTTTGTAGAAAATTATATTATCTTTACACTCTATTTCCATGCAGGGTTTAAATGGGACTTCAAAACTTAAGTGTCAAAATACCATACCATTGTATAGATTTTCCATACAGAATTTGAAGCCCAATCAAGCTAGAAAATAGTGGAAAACTTTTAGGAACATCAAATAATATGAAAAATTCTGCAAAATTTCCTAAACAGAATGTTACAACATTTATATTGTTTGTACATTTTACAATACTGATCAGTAACATATTCAAGGTACTTTTTGTTTCTTTGAGAAATACAGTCCACAATTTTGTAGTTGCCATTACAGGAAAGAAAAGAGTAGTTTTAGCCTAAACAGGTACAGCAGAACAACATTTTGATTCCTCTTTCCTCCCAATGGTATATATAGAGTAGTATAGGATAGAATAGAACAGAACAGAACAGAATAGTATCAGTTGGAAGGGACCTACAATGGTCATCTAGTCCAACTGCCTGACCAGTTCAGGGCTGATTGAAAGTTAATTGCTGCACTTGGATCACTCTTGTGGGTTTTCTCCTATCTTTCTCCTCTAGTCAGAGAGCACAAAGGTGATCACCTCTGCTCAGCAACCATCAGGCCTCATCCAGGCACTATGTCCTTTTTAGGTCCTGGACAGGAGAGAGAGGTCAACAAACCAGAGAGGCTCAGGGGAGGCAAGGAGGGTCTGTGGAGCTGAGGCTGGTTCAGCATGGACCAAAGAAGGCATCAGGGCACCTCACAGCACACCCTGGTGCCTATGGGGAAGGCACCAAGGGGATGGGGACAGGATCTTCCCAGCAGTGCAAGGCAGGAGGGTGGGAGTGAGTGACATCTCCTGAAACTAAAGAGGTTCAGACTAGAGATAAGGAAGAAAAGGCAAAATCACCGTGAGGATCATTAAGCACTGGAGGGGGTTGCCCAGGGAGGTTGAGGGATATCTGAGCCTGGAGGTTTTCAAGAAATGAGTGGCCATGACCCAGAGAACAACTGTCACAAGCCCGTGAAGGGATGCCCTCTGAAGTCCCAGATAAGAAAACATTGCCGGTGGAAATGTAGCAAAGGTTTCTAAAGGTGCAACAGCTTCCAGAATCTGCAATGTCAGAACACCACTTTTGGGTTCCATTTGGTTCAGCAGCTTTCACAAACATTTATTTAGAAGAGAATAGAATAGTTTGAGTTGGAAGGGACCTACAACAACCATCTAGTCCAATTGCCTGACCACTTCAAGGGCTGACCAAAACTTAAAGAATATTATGAAGGCCATTTTCCAAATGCTTCTTTTTAAGGCACTGACAAACATGGGGCATCGGCCACCTCTCGAGGAATCCTGTTCCAGTATTTGACTACCCTCTTGGTAAAGAAATGTTTCCTAATGTCAAGCCTGAACCTCCCCTGATGCAGTTTTGAGCCTTCTCACACATCCCACCACTGAATATCAGGGCGAAGAGGTCAGCACCTCCCTCTCCACTTCCCCTTCTCAGGAAGCTGTGGGGAGCAATGAGGATGCCCCTCAGACTCCTTTTTCCCAAGCTAGACAAACCCAATGTTCTTAGCCGCTCCTCATAGGACATGCCTTCCAGCCCTTTCACCAGCTTTGTTGCCCTCCTCTGGACACATTCGAGTACCTTCACATCCTTCTTAAACTGTGACACCCAGAAATGCACACAATACTGAAGGCGAGGCCACACCATTTGTTAATACAGTGGGATAATCACCTCTCTTGACTGGCTGGTTATGTGTGATGCACCCCAGGATGTGGTTTGCCCCCTGGCTGCCAGGGCACACTGCTGGCTCACATTGAGCCGACTGTCCACCAGCAGCCACAGACCCCTTTCATCTGTCCTTTTTTCCGAGTCTAAATTTTTTTCTGGTTTTGCTCTATATGTATGCATGAAATTTTTGTTGTGGAATATGCAACAGATTTCGTAAAGAAATGGATGTTGTTATATCTTTGTAAGTTAGGATATTAATCTGTCTCTACAGCCTAATGGAGATCAACTGTTGTGCAGAACTGCATACAGTTAGAGTACAATAAGCTCTCTGCACTTTGACTACAGCAAGGCCCTTAACTGATACTACTACTCATAAAAGGAGTCTTTTTGAAGTTAGTGACACTAGCCACAGGTGCAGTACTTTCCTCTCTGGGCCATATATCTGTCATATCTGATCTGAATTCTCTCAGTGCCAGGAGGCACACAAGGCGCGAACATCGTTCTTCCACTTCGATCGGTCTGCGGCTGCGTGCTCTGGAGTCCCAAGGGCCACAGCGCAGTCTTCTGTTGGTTTTTTCCTCAAGACATGACCGATCCAGGTCCATCTCCTCCTCCTCACTTCATTACTGATTTTCTCCATCTCCGAGTTGATGCTCGTCGTTTCTGCAACTTTTTTTTTTTTTTTCCAGGAGGAGGTAGTTGGCCTCCTGCCCAACCCCCATGACTTGGAGGGCCAGTGGTTCTTCTGTCAGGGTGGCCTTCCCTTAGGCTGCGTTGGTTCGCGGCACCTTCTTCAATTTTATCCGATGCGCCCTCCAGAGAGGGATCCCCTATCCACCACCCAGGGGACGCACCTTCTAGCCGTGCAGCCCCAGCCGAAGGAATATCTGTTATATAGTTTAGTATTTTTTTTGTCCAGAAAATGCTTCCTTTTACTCCTACTGCAATATGATGTATGTAAGTCTCTCAAGAGATAGCCCAAAAATGCTAGAATCAAAACTCTAGAGAAATACAAGCATTATAAATAGAGCTCACCATCTTTCTCCTCAAATGCAAAATTCAACTGTCTATAAAGATATGTGTATCTATTTTTATATATTTATCTCTCTCTCTCTCTTAAAGCAAGTTCATCCAGTGCAGATATGTTTTCTAACCCAGTAAAGAGGCAGATGGAGAGAGAACGGACGCCATTAGGCTGGCACAGTTTAATGCAACGTTGCAGGTCCTCATACGGTATGGCGAGGAGTGCAGTACATGGACTCACACCTGGAGAAACGGAAAATTCCTGAATTAGCTATCATGTCCAAGTTCAAACCCTACCTCCTTGGTCCTCCTTGGTCTGGACCAAAAAAAGAGGCATTACCACTGAAACCCAGGAGTACCCAAATAATGTATTCAGCTGTCTTCCAAATAGCACGGCAAGCCATATTTTGTCCTCTTTTTATCTATTTTACTACCTCCACTGCTTTCTGAGAAACATCAGGTCCTGCTACTCTTATTCATTTTATACTGCTTTTCCTCTAGTTACCAGCTGTAATAAGCTAGGTCCAAGTCTTTGTAACAACTATATGGCTTCGTTCTCTGGAAGTGTCAAAGCACTGTAGGGGCAGGGCTTGGCCCCAGGGAGTAGAACGACCTGGTGCTCCATGCTCCTTGATAACACTTTCTTGTGAGACTTCTGCCTTCTCCCTGGTGCTATGGTTGCATGGTGTCAGAAACCGTGCCGAGCATTTGCCCAAGGGCCCCATGAAGGCATGGGGCACTGCTATTGTCCCATTTTCTCCGTAACACCCCCTGCAGTTTAATTCTTTGTAGCTGACAATATGTTATCAACTGTCAATGACATTAAGACACATGCACATCCACACGCATGTATACACGGTTCTTATTCTCCATATTTATACAAAAATGTTTTGAATGAAAGCCTCTGGAGGAGGACAAGAATAATTAGGCAAAACTTCAAAAGTCTTAGAGAGATGCAATCTGAAGAACATCTGAGTTGTATATGGCAAAGCAGAGGACCATAGAAGTAAAGCGCAGAAGTTCTGAAACTTTCCAAGTTTGGAAAGTTAAAATTAGCTGTGAAAATAGAATTGTCTCTTTACAGTTTGTTTCTTTGCTAGCAAAAACTGTCACACTAAAATATTTTCATAATGTCACTATTTTCCCTCTACTTGTTATATGCACTGTCTCAGTGTCCTGAAAAGCTGTAACATTCTTGAAAAAAAACAGATAACAAGAAAAAGAATGAGTTAGAAAAATGAAAATGCATTTTTGGTTTTGACAGAAACACTCTCCCTCAGGCAAAGCTGTTGGTAAATATATATATATATATATATATATATATATATATATATATAAAGCCTATCCTGTCATTCTAACTTATTTCCCCCAGGTCCACTGTCACAATTCCCCATATTATGCCCCCATTATGTTGTTATTACAAGGTGCTGCCCTGACCTGGCGCATGGAATATGGTGGTATTAACAAGAGTTTTTTTCCTATTTGAGAACAGCACGCTGCCAGAGTGCAAGGCTGTAGTGTCTTCTTTAGAGATTTGGTTGTTGGTTAAATTTAAAAAAAAAAAAAAAAAATTCTATTTTTTTTACAGTTACTTAGACATTTTCACGTTAGTAATTAACTAATGTGATTTCAGACTTGTAAAAGTTTTGCACTTCCATTGAGAAATTCTTTGAAACAGAGCACAGAGTGTTTTAGATGCGATGTTACATGGGGAATTTTTCAAGAATCTTAAGAAAAATGTTATCTTACTTAAGATTTCCAGTAATGAGTTCCCCCAAAAAAAAAAAGTCATTGTTAAAGAAATTCACTGATGACATTCAATGGGAGGGAAATGCCAAGGGTAGAGGTTGATCAGAACATTGTAAGGGAAGAGCTGAATGATCTTAAGAACTGGAGCAATAAATTGGCAGTGTCATAGGTGTGGAAAAGGCATCTGTATATTAATTTTTGATGATCTGCAGGTTGTTAGCTATTCAGTAAGAGTTTGATTTCACTACAGGTATCTTTGGACATAACATGAGCACAAACAAAGAAACACTAATGGTATTGGATATGCATGCTAATCCCCTACCTAGAATTTTGGGCAATTCACACTAATAGGATGATCAGACAATTGGAGAGGCTATGGAATGGAAAAGATATATAAGAAGAGTCTGAATGTATCCATGGCTAGTTCTGGGTATGGAAAACAGAAGGTCTTTTCTGATTATAAGAGGAATAATATTGCAGACAAGCCTTTCTGTGGAAACCCTTATTAATTCCAAGATGTTTGTGAGAGCTCCTAATAAACTGGTTATGTGTCAAATGAGATGACTGATATTAGTGATGCAGGAGTCTCTTTTCCAAGCCCACTTCAGTAGAAATTGCTGCGCATTCTTGGCAGATCTGAGCATCCTGTGTTTAGAGGTAAACTGTAAAGACAGAAGTGTAATTGAATGCAAACCCCCCCAAAAATGTAAAGCTTTTTTTTTTCTTCTTTTTTTTTTCTCAGAACCTACACATACTTTACAGGAGAATTTGTGGGTTTGCAGTTAACTACTATGAAGCACATATGTCATCCCTGAACTATTAGACATTCATAATTATCTAGTCTCTGTCTTTTCCCATTTCATTCCATTTTGTTATTCTCTTTCTTCTTGCCATTGCATGAAATCAGATTGGAAGTATCTTGGGACAGAAGCCACTTTTGGTATTTTATGCACTATTCATCTTACCAGTACTTGAAGCACCCAGGACATTATTGAACTCCATAAAATAATAAAATTGAGAAGGAAATATCATAAAAGCAGTCTCTCCTGTGAAATCTCTGGCACTTCTATTACTGTTTATGTCCAGAAATACCATGAGAAGAGCCTCTCTCATTTTATCAGCATTTCCTGTTATAGTTCCAGCTGAAGCCAGGAGTGAAAAATAATATATTCAAAAATTTTCAAAAAACTTGACAAAAAACAGCCTAAGCATGTCCCTAGATTTGAGTAAATGCTCAAAGGCTTCTTATCCTTTCTTAGTAAACACACTTCACAAGCAGGGTTTCGTTACAAGAGACTGAATTTCTGAGAATAAAGGGTCTTCATAGTCACAAAAAGCTTTAAAATAGAAAAATAGCTTGCAGTAGTTTCTTGCAATTTCTTTGCTGTACTTTAAAGCCCCTCACAGCCTTTTGCTATGAGCTTTGTGTAAGATATTCTGTTTACTGTGGCCATTAAAACTGTGAGCTTTTTTAAAGCAGCTGCATTACAACATAAAGCTCAACAGGTCACATGGAATCTTTTATACAAACACTGCATCATGGACAGTTAAAGAGAATGAGTCTGTGCCTCAAACCATGCATGGTCTTCCTAAGATACCAAAGAACATCTTGAGTAATAGAGGAGTTTTTCTTCTGCAGCTTTTAAAGTGTCTGGCAGAAAGGTACTCCACTCCTCTCTTCTTTTTAATTTCTTAAGACCTATAGGGGATGAGATTTATTTTTATTTCAGAAGTAATATGTAGCTGAGTACTGCCAGCAGTGGATGCAGCTCCAAAGTGAACAGAGGTCTCCCCAGAAGCCCCATAATTACAACCATGACACGCAATTCCAGAGTGCTCCTAAGTCTAACTCAGGTCTGATATTTGTAATCACACCTTCAGAGCATATGCAATGGCTCCATGTACAAGGTGGATTTTTTCAGTCTTAGTATGTCCCCCTGCCTTGTGTGCAGGCCATGTTGTGGAGCATTTCTCTCTCTGTAGAGTTATTTGGTCACCAGCTAGAGTGCTGGTTTTGCATCTAAACACCTCAGTTTTGGTGTCATCAAACACTCCCAGATCCCTCCATCTGAGTCATGGGTTGAGGAGCCAGAAAGCTCCAGCACTGTGGTGGGACTGCATGAATTATTACTGTTTTTCTGGGTAATTGGAAGGTAGCAAGTAAAGGAGGAAGATAAATGAACCCAGACAGCTAAAGCCACATAGAAGAAATGGCAGTGAACATAACATTGCCTTTAACATTTCCAGTATGTTGCAAAATTAGGAGCACAAGCTGCAGTTTTACCTGTAGCTTTTTATAGTGTGTGCTTGCACAATAACTGCTACTGAGTGCTTTCATGAGTCAGCTTCGCTTTTGTATGTCTTAGCTAACCAAGTTTTAGATAGATACTTTTAGCTTCGAGTAGGACAGCATTTCTATGTTTAGATGCAATCAGTAGAGAGAGCTGATAAAGTTTGTATTAAAAATTGTTTACAAGGCCCTGTAACTTGCCTACAGTAGACAGATTCAACTAAGAGTAAACATTAGATGGTTAGCATTCTCTCTTACTGCATATGACCAGGTATAGGAGATAGGACTGTTGTCGGAAAGTAGGATTAATCTGTGGTTCGTAACTGCTAACAATGCAGATCAACTGCTTGTTTTTAAAAAGATAAAAAGTGGAAGTGATACAGGAGGAGATGTCAAACCCTGTTCTGCAACTACAAACAATATAATGATTAAGAGTAAGAAAATCTTCTCTTTGTGTCATCCTTCAGAGGCCTGTCCCTAGTAGGCTGTATGAATGATTCTAAGATATTAGTCACAACTTAGAGTGAGGCCCTGTGACTCATACTGTAAGGTTAGAGGAAATACACACGTGTACATGTGTGTGTGTGTTTGTATTCTTACCTAACTGTTGCAAACATGACAGCCCTTTAATTTTACTACTTTTCCTGAACTAGCAGAGAAATAATACAACTAATCTCATCACAGATAGCTTTTATAACTTTCTTATCTGTAAATAAAATAAATTGTATATTGGTGTTTGCAGCTATATGTGTACACACTGAGCACACATATACAGAATCTCACAAAGCTATATACACATACTCTCACATGGCTGATTTTTCATTATGGAATACCCAATATTCCATTAAATTATTGAAGACCATGCTGTTATATTTATTACAGAGGTTGGTGATATTACTGCCAATTGTCAAATTTCGGTTTCCTGTTGTTGATTTTCATGCATGAGAAACACACAGCTGCTGGACTGATGCCAGAGCTCCATCAATCTCTCTAGGCTGCTTCGACCTCAGGATATGTAAGAGTAGTGGATAAACTGGAAGATCAATGCCATGTCCCTCCCACTGTTCCAGCTGCTATTGAGAAATTAATATGAGGCTCACTATAAATAAAACATAAAAGATGATATGGCTTACAGTGTAAAATATTAAGGTTGGACACAATGTGTTCTATGAATTTAAACCCAAAAGCTAAGAAAATTAACCCCATAAGAGTATCCGCTGCCTTTGTGGATATGTGGTAAAGAGCAGGCTAGCAAGTAGAAAAGTTGTCTCTAATAGCTCTTTAAAAAAACATGGAGATTTATCAAAATGGACCACAACATTAGATATTGCAAGAAACAGTCTTTAGCCATGATTTAGTTTACTAAAAACAGATAGTGAAGTTGTAAACTATTATGTGTTTGGTAGCATAATTCTGGGAGAGCAGATGACATGCATTTAATAATGATATACAGTTTTTGAAGGGATGAATTTTCAGGCTATTTATGGACCTAACATACATTGGTTTCAATAGGTGCTGAGCATCTAGAATAAAAAAAGAACTGGAATTTACTGGAGAAAGCAGTTCAGACCCCTTGCAGAGTGGGGGTGAAATGGGAGCACTTCAGTTGTAGTGAAAGTTACTGGGAAGTAAAGGGATCTTGCCCTTAGGCCTCAACTCCCCACAAGTACCTTAATGACTAACTCCCACTGGATAAAGCTGAGTGGCTAAATATCACAAAGGAGCTGGGCCCAGTTTCCCCACAATGTGGCCCAGGAGTTCAGATTCGGATGAGGTTGCTGTTTCCAGGACCTGTTATCTAAGCTTCAGGCATTAGATCTACTTCCTCTTTACATAAAAATAACGACCTCACAGCAAATTCACTATGTGTGGAATACTTCTCAACAGTGTGAAGGAAAGGTCTATGGCTCAGGCACATCCCATCTAATTTGGGCAACTAACAGAGGTGACTAATACTGAACATTATTTCCCTTCATCTGGGAGCCAGATGGGACTTCCCTTTGTAATTACTAGAGATTCAGGTAGGTAGATTCAAATCTTAAATAGTTTGAATCTCCCATTGGAGCTGTCTTTCTCACCAGAGTAGTTAGGATGCATGGGGCAATCCCAGTTATTACATAAGCATCCAGTCAGATGAGAGACGTATGTGCCCCATAAGGGGGTGCCCCGTAAGAAGCACCTTCAAAATCAGGTTATGTTCTTTCTGTGTTCTTGTAAGTTTGCTCATCATTCAGAGACATTTAATTTCTCCAGAACACTTAAGACAGTCACTTCCCTGAGTTATAAAAAAAAAATTTTAATTCACTAAATCGTGAGTGAAACTCCACAAAAATGCCTGAAGAAGTTCAGGGATTTAAACTCCACTTTACTCAGAGTTTCAGCTTTGTATTGTCCACAATTGTGTTCACATAAGGAAATGAGTAGGATGGAATTCTGATTTATATTCAGACCTTATTTATATTTTCATTTAAACTGCTTAGGTATTACAGTAACTTCATTTTGAGTCAAATTCTTTTCACATAATCAAGCATAACCCATATGGGATGTGGTCTGGCTTCAACAGAGCATTTTTTGTGCTTCTGAATCAAAACCTAACTTTTATGGACTGTGATATCATACTTTTATTCCCTGGAAAACATGCAATAGCCAGAACAGGATTCATTTTTTTCTTGATGATGACATAACGCATTGCACATGCATTTTAGGAATAACTGATTCTTTCCAAGTGTGTCTTTCCCATCTTCACACACACACAGCTTCCCATCACTCAAGACATAGCTGCATGCATCAAGACAAAAAAGAGCAGCTGAATATGTTTCTTACTGAGTAGGTTAATGATTTCCTTAAATACACAAGACACTTGTATGGTAGAATAGAGTATTCATTGGGACCAGATTGCCTCTGGTGAACACAGAATGAATGGAAGGTAATGGGGACTATCTAGACCTCTGCTCTTCAAATCACCTGAATGTGGAAATGACTGAATAAATTGCACCTGTGGAGTAGTCAAATTCTTCTTTATTATCATGTGTATTCACGCAACCATCCTAAAGCTGGGACTAAGTCCAATGTGATGTACCATTACATGTACCCCTGTCCATGACAGTGGTTCCATACTGCAGTCTGAATGATGCATAAAAATGACTAGCAGATTATTGAGTGCAGAGAAGCCTGTCAGCATGAATTTGTATGAAGTCTCAATAAACTTCTTGTCATGACTTGTCCCACTCTTACTTCTCTCCAGCTACTATTGGAATTTTTGTCCATGCTGATATCCAAATTGGGATTCAACAGGTTTTACTGAGCAGACTGATTTAACATTTCTTTTCAAAATTTCAGAGGAATGACATTTCAGTCATTTGGTGTTGACTAGAGAATTTCCCATAACATATATGATTTCAGTAGACCATTTGGACAGAATATCAAATCTGAGGATTTCCCAAGACAACAAAGCAGGATGAGGCAAGCAAGTTGTGTCCATGTTTCAGAATGCAGTGCCATTAGAAGCTTATACACACGCTTTCGTGGTTTAACCCCAGACAGCAACTAAGCACCACACAGCCGCTCGCTCACTCCCTCCTAGTGGGATGGGGGAGAGAATCAGAAGAGTAAAAGTGAGAAAACTTGTGGGTTGAGATAGAGACAGCTTAACAAATAAAGCAAAAACCACGCACGCAAGCAAAGCAGAACAAGGAATTCATTCACTACTTTCCATTGGCAGGCAGGTGTTTAGAGCCATTTCCAGGAAAGCAGGGCTCCATCATGCATAATGGTTACTTGGGAAGACAAACGCCATTACTCCAAATTCCCCCCCTCCCTTCCTTCTTCTTCCCCCAGCTGTATATGCTGACCATGATGTCATATGGTATGGAATAGCCCTTTGGTCAGCTGGGGTCAGCTGTCTGAGCTGTGTCCCCTCCCAACTTCTTGTGCAGCCTCAGCCTGCTCACTGGTGGGATGGTGTGAGTAGAAAAGGCCTTGACTCTGTGTAGGCAATGCTCAGTAATAAAGAAAACATTCCTGTGTAATCAATCAACACTGTTTTCAGCACAAATCCAAAACATAGCCCCATACTGGCTGCTATAAAGAAAATATCCCAGCCAAAACCAGCACACGTGTATGCATGCACACATGTGCACACACACACTATGTAAATAAAACTATGATTGAGAAGAAAAGATCAGGTTTCACTGAAGTGAAGAGATGGAATATTGAAAGAAAATGACACATTAAAAGAGTCTTAATAACTTTTTGCTAGGAATTCAGACTTTTCAGAATTTATATAATACTTGTTTGAGATTGGAAAAAAAGCAAGATATTCCTGAAATCTTTGTTTAGACATTCCTGAAATCTTTGTTTAGACAATCTTTCGTGTCCATTTGTATTGGCAGAAGGAAAATTGATTATTCAGTGACAGTATTACACTAGACAGAACATAGACCTTGATTCACAGCTCCAGATGGCTACTATTCAAAGGAAAAAAAATAACAAGGATTCTAACTCTTTAAATAGCAATCATGTATCTGATAGGTCAGTCTATTAGGGCTGCAGGTAAATTTATTGAAAGTTTATGCAAAGAGCTTTGCTATTCATATTTCCAAACTCATATCTTCCATGTTTCTTCTCTGCCCGCTTTTTCACATTCAGGGTTCAGTTCAAAAGTAATACACAAGTTATGTCCCACCTAAAGGCAAATTCATGAAACTTGTTTCTTATGAACCTAGGGACCTGGACAGGCTGGATCATTGGGCCAGGGCCAACTGTATGAGATTCAAAAAGGCTCAGTGCCGGGTCCTGCACTTGGTTCACAACAACCCCATGCAACGCTACAGGCTGGGGGAGGAGTGGCTGGAGAGCTGCCTGGCAGAAAAGGACCTGGGAGTATTGGTTGACAGCTGCCTGAACATGAGCCAGCAGTGTGCTCAGGTGGCCAAGAGGGCCAGTAACATCCTGGCCTGTATCAGGAATAGTGTGGCCAGCAGGACCAGGGAGGTGATACTGACCCTGTACTCGGCACTGGTGAGGCCGCACCTCGAGTGCTGTGTTCAGTTTTGGGCCCCTCACTTCAAGAAGGACATCGAGGTGCTGGAGCGTGTCCAGAGAAGGGCAACGAAGTTGGTGAAGGGTCTAGAGCACAAGTCTTACGAGCAGCGGCTGAGGGAACTGGGGTTGTTTAGTCTGGAGAAGAGGAGGCCGAGGGGAGACCTCATTGCTCTGTACAACTACCTGAAAGGAGGCTGTAGTGAGGTGGGGGTTGGTCTCTTCTCCCTACTAACGAGTGATAGGATGAGAGGAAATGGCCTCAAGCTGCGCCAGGGGAGGTTTAGGTTAGATATTAGGAAAAACTTCTTCACCGAAAGGGTTGACAAGCATTGGAACAGGCTGCTCAGGGAAGTGGTTGAGTCTCCATCCCTAGAGGTATTTAAAGAATGGATAGATGTGGTGCTCAAGGACATGATTTAGTGATGGACTTGGCAGTGCTATGTTAACGGTTGGACTCAATGATCTTAAGGGTCTTTTCCAACCTTAACGATTCTATGATTCTATGATTTACAGCCACATTTCCTAGTTGGTGAAAAAGGCTGGGTTTTGTTCAACTTCCTAGAAAGAATTCCCAAAGTATGAGGTTTTTTTCCTTCCCCCCTATCTTTTTTTCTCTTTTTCACAGTCTGTCTTTTTTCTTAAGGGCCAAAAGTATGCAATACAAAGGGAAAATAAAAAAATTAAAGATCAATTCCATCTCTGCCTGCAGTGACTGCCTTGGTTGAGAAATTAATATGAAGATCACCATAAATAAAAGATAAAAGATGATATGGCATTTGGAGTAAAATATTAACATGAGGCATAAAGTGATGTATCAAAGTCTTACCAAATCAATCCCCTGGGATAAACAGAGGCCTTGTTTATGTTACGTAGGAAAACAGGTAGTGGAGTCTGTGTGTGTTGTGTGCATGCTCACGTGCATATGTGTATGCATGGGAAACACACAGAATGCAGACTCGTTCCCACTTTCTCTCTGCATTCATCCCATTCTCTCCCCACCCACATATAGACCTAATGTGTATCTATGTGTGTGACTACACGTACATTTGTGAATGCTTTCATTATATATATCTGTGATTTATATTCCCATGTACAGTGGCCATGAAAGCTGTGAGAAAGAAAAAAATTGGAAAGGCATTGCTACTTATGTGTTTGTAAACCTGAATACAATAGACATACAAAAAGGGTATGGCATGCAAATATATATAAATAAACATGCAGAAATGAAATGTATATGTGTACCTCTCAGCACACTACACATTTGCACAGATACATATCTTGTCTGCATGTGCATGTGTATAACTATATTTATATCTTCTACATTCATGTGTGTATGTATATAGATATGTTTAAACATAAATGATATATATATATATACACATTTATTTATAAAGACACCAACACATGTATGTGAAACATGAACCATTCAGAATCCCTGAGACAACCATTCTGTGTGTTTCCTGCCTTCTTGGTCCTCTTTAGGTGACACCTGCAAGAGATTTTAAGTTGGCTTCCTCTCTGAGCTGCACAGGAGAGTAATCACTCCTTATTTTATACAAGGATGCTAACTTATTATCTTGTTGGCAGGTGCAGCAGCCAGAAGTTACTTTTTTCACACTTTCAATCAAAAAAAAAACATAGAAAAATCCGTTTAAGAAGGCGTTATTTAATGTACTTGAAATTGTTAAAAGCACAGACTTTAAAAACTGTCCTATCCTACAAAGCATACAGATATTGAGCCTTAAAACCCAACTGTACTTTTTGACTAAGATCTCAACCTTTCTTTAAGACAAGGGTAATGACATAAAAGAACTAAATAACTCAGCCTGTGACTATGTCAGACACTTAAGCTGAATCATAAGTAGAGCTGATGATTGACTCTTCCATATGTATTCAGAGTAGAATAGGAAGCCTTGCTGCAGCAAATACTAGTAGGTGGCCACTCCCTCCTTGAACTAATACAATATTAGGTGGTTATTTCCTGGACTGAAGTAAAATTTGAAATTTGTATCAAACAGCATTTATTTGTAACAGCAATCAGCAGACTACAAACTATATTTTAGCAATGTTGAGAAATAAAACCAATGCCTGTTGGCTGAGTCCATGTGTCAAGCTCATGTTAAGACATTTGATAGTCTTTGTGCTTTGATTATATATAACTAACATCCTTTGCACTGTTGTGGTATACTGTCGTTTTGTGCTATGGCGACTGCAGTCAGTATTTTTATTGTGTTGACTTTTTTCTTATGTTAGTTTGACTACGTAAATATTGAAGAGGAGATGAGGGGGGATTCTCCACCGACCTGCAGTCTGGATAATCAATTAGCAAATTTGAAACACTAGTACTCTGATTCATATCATTGTATATCTCTTAGACCAGGTGTAAGGGATATTGGTAAGGACATGGCAATGGAGGACAAGTCAACAGAGATGAACAATAATCTGAGAGATTCACATATTTTGTGAACTGTCACTAATTCCAAGTCTAATTCTCTTGTGTTATTAATAATCTGCAAATACAATACGAAGGTGGTTGAAAAATCGTCAGGGTACAGCTTCAGGTTTTCTTGTGCCACTCAAACACATCTTTAAAAAAGACATTAAAACTTTTTGAATACAAACCAGATTTGCTGACTTCCTGTTGCATCTGAAAATGTAATTCTGTATACAACATTATATTCTCACACAGTATAAGGGTCTTAGGGTCGTTAATCAAATACTCATTTTGCTGGTGTCTTCACAGAGTCATTATTGCACACATGCTTACTAATATGGGCAAACAGCGTCAGGGGGCAGGGGGGAATAACAAGTAAACAAAGCATCACATGTCCATTGTCATCACAAATTATGTACAGTCCCGGAAATATCTGAACATCCTTGCTGTACTGGAATCTGTAGGGTAGACTTTAGAACAAGTCAAATAAAATGTTACGTAGGTGCTGAGAGCCTTGAATCAGGATTTATAACAATATCCATTTATTTCCCTGGAGCTAACACTGATTTCTCTAACAAAGAGGTTAGCTCCAAAGAGTTTGAGAAGACAGATATGGGCAGCAATACAGACACTGCAATAGATATTCATATCTGCAGAGATTTTAAGTTATCGTAACACCACTGACATCACTAGAGGTACACTGACTTACATCAGTTGAACAACTGGCTTGTAACATGAATTAATGTACACACATTTAGATAGCCAGCTATATCAGAACTACACAATCCGTTATTTTCACTGCTTCATTTCAATTTCTGCATAGTGTAAGGAACTGCAAACAACATTACATTCGGTTTTTCATTTCTCACTCTTCTTTCAGTAATCTGGAAAGAATAAAAGGTTAATGAAGTTAAATGTCTTGGCACACTTATAGTGTAGAGCTGCTTGATAAGATGTGACTTGCAGTATTAAGGTGCCAACAGTGTGAAAATAAAGTACTTAAAGAGATGCAAGACATGCCATGTAAGGCCAAAATCTCATGTTGTTAACAGTACCACTTGCAACATAAAGCATGATGAAAGACATGGTGCTCTTAGTAACCTGCAGTATAATAATTTTAATGACATCTAGTATTATTAAATGCTTTAGTGTTAAATAAGACAATCTTTGAGTCTTATTATTTCCTCCTCTTTACTGCGCTATATATACATATTTTTTATCCTCTTAGGTTAAGGAAGTGTCGTGGTTTCAGCTGGGATAGAGTTAATTTTCTTCCTAGTAGCTGGTATAGTGCTGTGTTTTGGATTTAGTATGAGAATAAAGTTGATAACACACTGATGATTTAGTTGTTCCTAAATAGTGCTTACACTAGTCAAGGACTTTTCAGCTTCCCATGCTCTGCCAGGTGCACAAGAAGCTGGGAGGGGGCACAGCCAGGACAGCTGACCCAGACTGGCCAAAGGGCTATGCCATACCCTATGGCGTCATGCTCAGTATATAAGTTGGGGGAGTTGTCCGGGGGACAGCGATCACTGCTTGGGGACATGCTGGGCATCGGTCAGTGAGTGGTGAGAAATTGTATAGTGTATCACTTGCTTTGTATATTATTATTGTATTATTGTATTATTTTATTATTATTATTACTATTATTATTATTATTATTACAACTACTACTACTATGCTATTTTATTTTACTTCAATTATTAAACTGTTCTTATCTCAACCCACAAGTTTTCTCACTTTTACCCTTCCAATTCTCTCCCCCATCCGAGTGGGGGCGGGGGGAGTGAGCGAGCGGCTGTGTGGTGCATAGTTGCTGGCTGGGGTTAAACCACTACAGGAAGGAACCCCCAAACTGCAAAATTAGCCAACAAAAATTTCTTGCCTTCTCTTCTTGTCATGCCAGACTATTCAACTCCCTATGTAAAAATATCCAGAGTATAGGATCCCTTAACCCTCATCAAGGCTATGAGAGGCAGAAGCAGTGAAAATACATCCCTCAGAGGTTCAGTAAGACTTTGTCACGTCCTATGACCAACTGTCTGGACAAACGTGTATATCAATGCTATAAGAACACGTATTATTTTTAAAATACTTGCAGGTATATTAGATTTTGTCACATATATCTCATGGGCAGTTCAAATGAGGCTCCCATGGCTGAGCCCTGCAAACCACTGCCTAATCCAAATCCCTAATTCTGGGAAAAGGCAAACCAAATGCAGCTCCTGAAGCAGACATCCTTTGGAGTGGCTCTTCCCAATTACAGGGTGGGGAGGCAAGACAGCTAAAGAAGCTTTGAGATATTTTATTTACATGTAGAAACTGCCACATCACAACATATTTACTCATCTTTTAAACATAGATGGCCCAGGCAAAAGCTGGTTACTGATGTCATTTGCTTATTGTAAGATTTTTTTTCTGTAGATATGCATGCACAGAAGAATATCTGGAAATCAAAGAGTTAACAAACTGACAGTTAACTGACAGTTAACTGACATCTGAGGAATGTCAGAGACGAAGCAAGTAGCTTCAGAGAGCAGGAAAATGTTTCATTTCCAAGAGTGAATGCATACATTCCAAACAATGAAGGTAGAAATGTTCATGAACTCAAAGGCTAGCAAACAAAGATAATGTTACAGGCCTATCGCTGAGATAAATGCATACATCACCAATTTAATGCAGATTGGACCATAATGTGGCAAAGGCATTTCTGATAGGGATTAAGGAGTGTAAGCAGTCCTTTTGTGTGAGGGTTTCTAGGTGTGAAGTCTGATCTGCAGAAGGGATTATTTGGCCCTTGGGGCAAGGTAGAGTAGAAAGGTGTTTATCTGACAGTGACTAGACTGCCAACAAACTTACATAGATTTGGATAGGTTATTCCTTCTCTTCCCTGATAAGGTGTTTTTCTCCATACACATTCTATTGCTTGAGCAATTAGCTTTCACTGGACAAAGTGTTGAAAAAGCAAAACTGAAGATCTGTACCCTAGGAAGGACTGAAGAGGATGAATAGATGGTTGTCCTATGACTGCCTGTTACTGCACAATTGCAATGCCAAAAAGAGATTTCACAGCCTCATCTGCTAGCATGAGCTAGAAATAAAGGACTGATAAATCAGGACTCTTCAAGAAAAGGTTATTGGCTGGGAGAGGAGAAAAAGCCTCTCCCCACCGGTTACTGACTCAGCCAAAGAGAATAATGCCTGAAAATTACACAAGAACTCAGTTATAGTGGACTTCCAAAATAATAAACAAAGAGTAAGACAAGAATGCTCTTATTCCACTCAGTGGACCAAAGAAGAGGAGGAAAATAATGAGCAAGCCTAATTTGGAGAAAGACAGGAAAAGTCACCTCATATCCATCATGTGAATGGAAACACTTGGAGGACCATTGATGCTTTGAAAGAAGTCCTTACTGGGGAGCAGTATTAAAATATACCTTCAGCTATACAACAGTGAAGAGGTCTGTTAACCCTACGTTGAAAATTGAGAAATTCCAAAGCAAGTGAAGAAATGTTTTATCTCTAATGCTGATTAATGAGGTCCATAATGCATATAAAACAACATAAGTGTGAATGCATGGATATGTATATTTTCTTTTCATTTATTTTGACAAGAGCTGGAAGTAGGGACAATATAGTTATTCAAATTGTATTTTTAGCTAACTGCAATAGGATAGCAAACCGTGTGTGGGGCAAGAATTTGGAGTATGGCAAGTAAACAAGTGCTTATTTAACATAAAAAAGAAGTCTCACTTCATAATATATGACCTTACAACAGGCCATACAGCATTTGACAAATTATAGAGAATAAGTATTTATGCAGAAAAGATGTGCTGTGTATATTTTCATATAAATTCCAGGAATATATTGTCATGACATGACCATTATTTTCACACATAGCCCTGCAAATGGATATGATTATTAGACTAGGTATCATGGATTTAAAAGAAACAAACAAACAAACAAAACCCAAAAGAATATTTTTAACATTTTTTCTTCCATCACCATTTATCACCCTTACTTTAACAGTATATTTTTGTTTTATTTTTAATTTAATGTAACTTATTCTTTGTGTATCATCTTTCTTCTTGGATAAAATTTCTAGTGGAAATGATGGGATTTTGGCAAAACTGCTTTTCCTCATTACAGTAATACAAACATGGTGGCTAGGTACATGAAACTCTCTGATGCATTTGTCCACACAAAAGTCCTGTTAGAAAAAGAGGAGCTATTACTCCCATCTTACATGTAGGACAACTAGGGGAGAGGGTCCCAACCATACACATGCAGGTACTTCTAGACATGAAGAGAGGCAGCTCCACTTTTGTGAACTTCAGTTCAGTGGCTAGGTCATGGACACATTGTGAAGTGTTGTTTGTTGATTTGTGTGTTGGTTCTTATTCTGAGGTACTGGCAGGAGAGCTATCTTGCATCTTTTCTCCACAAGTGAGCAGGATGAACAGGAGAGGTAAACAGCACTGCTCCAGGCAAAGGAGGACAGGCTTTCAGTATTCTGTGGTTTTGTCTGTGATTTTCCTTGCCACAGGATGTTGTCGATGCTAAATGTCTGTTTGGGATCAGAAAATGAACAGAAAAACTCATGGAAGAAAAATATATTGAACACAAGTGCATAGAAATATGCCACATCTAGTTCAGGCCTCTGCATCATAAATCACCAGAAGGAAGGAGATTATTCTAGGGAACTATCATTCTGTGCTTGCCCTGCATTTATACTCCTCCCTAGGCCCCCTGTCAGTAGCAGGATGCTACAGTAGGTAGACCTTTGATCTGACTCAATGCAGGTAATTTTATGTAAAAATGGATGAAAAAATAGGTTGATTGACTTGAAACAGAATGGAGAATGAAAATCAATTCATTCAGGGAGAGCAAGACTAGGAATGCACAAAGCTGGAACAAAATTATGAACTGTTGTGAGAAAGGGCCTTGCCCTCTCAAAGAAAATATAAAGGAGTGGATAGGTCATTTTCTCTTATTTTTTTTTTCCCTGTCCATCTCTCAGTTGTTTCCGTTCTTATGCAAAGTATGTCCACATATGCAAATTAGCCATCTCATTTTTGTGTTCAGGTTACTGGCAGGTATGCCAAAGCCCATGCTTTTCTGCACCATGATACAACAGTGCTCCCTGTAGTCAGACTGTCTACAAGGAGAACAAAGCATTTATCACAGGATGGGTAATTCCTCTGCCACTTCGATTGTTCAAGACAGTGAAAATTATTAGTGAGTGAGTGCAGTTGTATTGGGTTTGTGTGGCAAAGTTTTGGTAGTGGGAGGGCTACAGGGCTTCTGTGAGAAGATGCTAGAAGCTTCGCCTATGTCCAATAGAGCCAATGCCAGCTGGCTCCAAGATGGACCTGCTACTGGCCAAGGTTGAGCCCATCAGTGATCGTGGTAGTGTCTCTGTGATAACGTATTCAAGAAGGGGGATGGGGGGAAACAAACTGTACAATTGCAGCTGGAGAGAGGATTGAGAATATGTGAGAGAAACAACTCTGCAGACACCAAGGTCAATGAAGAAGGAGGGGGAGGAGGTGCTCCAGGCATCAGAGCAGAGATTCCCCTGCAGCCCATGGTGAAGACCATGGTGAGGCACGCTGTCCCCCTGCAGCCCATGGAGGTCCATGGTGGAGCAGATATCCAGCTGCAGCCTGTGGAGGACCCCACGGCAGAGCAGGTGGATGCCTGAAGGAGTCTGTGACCCCATGGGAATCCTGAGCTGGAGCAAGCTCCTGGCAGGACCTGTGGACCTGTGGAGAGAGGAGCCCACACTGGAGCAGGTTTGTTGGCAGGATTTGTGACCCCATGGAAAGGACCCATGCTGGAACAGTCTGTTCCTGAAGGACTGCACCCTGTGGAAAAGACACGCAGAAAGAACCCATACTGGAGCAGTTTGTGAAGAACTGCAGCCCGTGGGAGGGACTCATGTTGGAGAAGTTTGTGGAGGACTTGTCCCGTGGGAGGGACCCCATGCTGGAGGAGGGGAAGAGTGTGAGGAGTCCTCCCCTTGAGGAGGAAGAAAAGGCACAAACAATGTGTGATGAACTGACCACAACCCCCATTCCCCATCCCTCTCTGCCACTGGCAGGGGGCAGTGATAGTGCAGCTTTGGTGGGCACCTGGCATCCAGCCAGGGTCAACACACCACAGCAGTTTATGAAGTCTTGTCTGCTTTGTTGTACACTTTGCCTGTTACATCCCATAGAAATATCTCTTCATACAGGCGTCACCACTTAATCAATACTCTTTTATGCCTACACATAATGTTTATGACTGTAATTCACTGTCAGATATCGCTCATACATAGATATTAATCTCATAATAAAAATAACATGTAATTTGAAAAATAGGAAAGAGACGGTGATACCAGGTGATATTGGCCAGGACAGAGGTCACTGCAGCCCTTGCTATTCATATATACAAAAAGCAAATAGACGTATTACCATCATTACTGTAACCTCTCTATCTACAAATCAACAATTAACAGCTTTAGCTACGCTAAGAAAGTTCATTTTTTGATATGAGCTAACCAAGTTAAGTGTTGGAAAATCAAAATGAAGTTACTGTTCTCACAAGAATTGTGAAAATATGTATGGGCACTGGGAATGCATGTATGATTTTGTATTTTTATTTTGAGTATTTTAGAGGCTATTACTTTCTAACCTTTCTTCTTTCTTAAAAAAAAAGTCAGATCTGTACAGTGTTCTGATTGCCATGTAAAATGAGTGTTTCTTGCCATGATAATTTTAGATTATGATGTAGTCTAAACACAATGTAAAGAGCTATAGATTGTACCTGTACTCGTATTATCTGTTCTTCCTGCTGGCATTATCTATCACCAGGTGGAAATAATGTTGTCATTTTTCTCCCCAAAGGAAGCACAGAGATCTTGCTATATGGAGATGTTCTGAGATCAGAACTTCAGTTCATTGTTCTCCAGAAAACATTTTCAAGACGACATCTGTAAAGAGTACCTCCTGGATTGCGGTTCATAGTGTCTTGTAAAATTTCTTCTTCTAAATGAAGAGGAATGCCTTTCATCTTTTAAGAAGAGCAATCAGAGGAAGCCAGGACTACAGACAAACAGCAACATGAAAGAACAGGAAATAGAACAATATCCCTTTCTTAGTCTGAAAGTAACACCACCAGATATATTTGCAACCTCTATTTTTATCATCATATATGTTTTTCTTGACAGTTATGTAGAGCAGCTTGTGCCAAATCATGAACAATGTATCAATCTTTGTTTCAGAGAAACATGGAACTAGCATTTAAAAGACTGTGCCTTGTGTATTACCACCAAGTTACTCCAGACTTCATAAAATGATCATTTATCCCCATGCAGATCATAATGCCACCTCCTTCTTTTCCTTGGAATAAAATATTTTTCAGCTAAATAGTGAACTGCATCTCACTAAAACATATTTTTAAAAATCAACTAGTATAATTCTTTGCCCCTTTGTGAATGGTGTGGATGCTTTTTTTCTCTTTGCCTTAAGGAAAAAATTCTGAACTCAAGAAAGAAATTTGCTTTTCTGAATTTCATATGTGGTCAGTGATCTCTAAGTGGTTCCAAACACATTGTGTATTTGGCCACTCATTTAATCAAAATTAATTTTGTACAATTTTTGGCCGAAATATTTCTGAAGGATTTGACTTCTTGGCTCCTACAGAGTTAATAATATGTGTAATTATTCATTCTCCATCAATTTCGTATTTCCTTTCCAGAATCAGTTGCCCAAAATTTGGGATTAACATCATGTCTAGCACACAGAAATACGCAGTGTCTCCTCAAATATTGAATGAAAGAGGTGGCTCAAACCAGGTCTCTCATGAACTCAAATAAATATATTCAGTGATCACTGAAAGCCATTCCTAAGATCCTTAGAGGCTGATTGACAACATGATCAGCCTAACAGCAAGTGCACTGTGATTCATGTACATGACT
Organism: Platalea leucorodia; assembly: GCF_965183815.1. Lineage (NCBI taxonomy): Eukaryota > Metazoa > Chordata > Aves > Pelecaniformes > Threskiornithidae > Platalea > Platalea leucorodia. The sequence goes on from NC_138858.1 coordinate 43,403,014, forward strand.
CCATGGTCCTTAATAATGGGCACTGGTGGGCTCTGGATCCAGAAGAATTATAATCAGTAGGCATAATTTTCCACAAGGCATAGCTCTGCCTGGCAGTGGAAATTTAAGTTATTGTTCACTTATATTCTGTTGTATGTCACAAAAGTCTAAGATTTCTCTTGGATACAGAACTACAAACCTGATATCCATTTTTCTGGCTCACTAGTGGAGGAATCAGTGGAATGATATCTATAGTAAAATGAGCTATGTAACACATGAAGAATTATATAACTATATATATATATCACAGGATGCCCTCCTAGCAAGTATCCACATCTTTCTTCCAATGGTTAAAATAAGAAAAGAAGCATTTTTTTAAATCTTCATAACAGTTAACTAACACAATTCTTTAATCAAGTAGTCTTCTTGTAATAAAAGAATAAGAGTCAGTTCCTAGATTTACAGGAGAGGAGTAACCTTCTATATAAATGGCAGGTTTCCAGAAAGGGAGAAAGCTAGTTATTATTCCTAAACTACTCATTTTCATCTCCCTTTGGATAGTACGTTAACTCCTAAGTTAGAACAATAATTTTTAAACACAAGTGAATCAATTAAGCATGGTCAGGCAGAAGAAAATAAGTGCAGCTAAGTGGTCTGAATTCAAGGTTTCAAATAAGGTAGAGGCAGCCTTCCAGGATTCATTGCACAAATTCTTTGTCAATGAAATTTATGACTTGTTTTCTAGGAGTTTCAAACAAACTATAGCCTGAGGTATTAATTGGTAGTTCAGGTTCAATGGGCTGGTACAGATACAAGCTGGCAATTTTTGGCAGTTAACAAGCAACTCCTTAGCAAGTAGGGAAGAGTTACAGGTGCCATGTTTTTGGAAAAATGTCTTATCACCCAGAGCACGATCCCTGTCTCAGCATTAGTGGCAGCAAAGGTGAGAAATACATGTTTTCCTAAGTGAAAAGGTAGAAGTTTTCAGACCTTAAGACAGATATCCATCTACTATGGACTTTGGATGGGAAATAGTTGCTTCAGATATTGAGAAGCTTCCCACAGTTTTTCTATGTCTGCCTTACATACAACTCTCTAAACTTGTGTGTGATTATATATGCAATATGTGTAGCGTAATAATGGACAAAACTAATGGTACATCCAGGATATGGAGGACAAAACACTTAACATCACAGCAAAGCACACTGCAGAAATCTGAGGTCTCCAATTGTTTTCATATTTGTATTCAGAATCTTGTCAGAGGAAAGAAAAATGTTGCAACTGGGTGAAAGTGATTTCAGTAAAAGGAATTTTCTTCATAACTTTTCTACCAACCACATACTTAAACTGTTGACATGTTTTCCCTCAGAAGAAGAGCATAGAACAAACAGATCCTCCAAAAACACAGCTGTGATCTCTGACTTAACATGACCTTGTGAAACATGGGACAGAAAAGTATGACAAGGCCTGAAATTCCCCAGCCACTTCCAGAAACATGGAGAAAAAAAAAAAAAAAGCTGTCAAAACTCAGGAGGGAAAGCCATATGTTGTTTCTCAAATGATTCCATAGTATCACAAGGCTGCTAATCCAGTCAAAATTATAGGAATCTGATCTGAGAGGTGTATAAAAACTTCACTTTTTGGAGTGCTCAGTCCTTCAGACGACTGAAGTGTAATACTCGGTACTTGGAGAATTTTTGGTTCAGTAAGAATTGGCTAAGGTTTTAACTGTGGAGAAGAAACACATTGTAGCCTACAGTGGCCTGAATTCAAAAGGACACTTTTTTTCCAAATACTGCAATCAATCAACTTAAACCAGGTGCTCCCACCTCTTTCATTACTGTTTACTTTTCCTTATGCTTATCAAATCTGCTTTTTGTGATAGAAGAGTACATCAAAAGTTGGCACCTGTCACAGACAAAAAAATACTTCAATATGCATGATCTTTTTGTTGACCAACTAACTACGATTTTTGTGTAAGGGAACATACTCCTCTTTTCACCTTGTCACATAAGAACAATTTAACTTGCCCAGTAGTGGCTGCTTATTGTTACCGATTAAGCTGTTTAATTAAAATAGTAACATTTTTTTAATTATTATATTTTCTGTCTCATGAAAACCTACACATAATAATATAAAAACCCAAGAAATGGCACACAAATTCCAAATAGCTCACAATTCAAAATTTGGAGTTATGTTTCCAACATTAATATATGACAGATATGAATGGAGAATAATATATCGTTATGTTTAAAAACCTCAGATGACTCAGATTTTCTGCAGTACTTCTCACTAATTAAAGCAAAATACCTAGTGGAATACCTTTTCAGTTATTTGACTAGATTTCATTAATTCTAGCTATTGAAGTCAATATAAATTCATTCTTGCAAAATGAGACCTAGAGCATCATCCATTTGCTCTGCTAACACAGTCAACAGGACCTGCAAATAGTCTGCAGTAGACAGAAGGCACGAGAGCATAAAATAACTGCAGTCAATCAATATTATTTGTGTTCAATATCTTGGAACAGAGATGCTCATCTCAAAACATGAAAGCATCCTTAAAAAAAAAAAAACTGAAGGAAATCTAATCAGTTGACACACATTCTCTCTCCTGCTTTTGAACTTTTCTACTTCATCCCTTCTTCTTAACTCCTGATTGTTTATATTTTTTCTGAATGTTCTGCTTCTTTGTCATTGTTAGAGATGCCTTCGTTTTTTTTACAGACAATATAAGAGAAGACTCCTTGATCTCCTCCTGTCCCATAGATGAACTCTAGAGAGCTAATTCTGCTGAGAAGATTGTTAAATCTATTAAACAATACTCTGTGGACTGATTATCTAGCTAAGTTGCATAACGTGAAATCCAGAAGACGACTGTGATAAATTCCATGAGAACAGGATTTTCTTGCAGTTCTAGGCAAGCTTATAGGAGACTGTACAGAAGGAAGGATGGTGGTATTGCAAAGAACCTGAAGTGTGGATATGTATATGGCTATGTCAAAGTTTCAAATGGAAGACAGACAGGCTGAGGTTGAAATCCTCTGCAGTGAACGTTAGAGAAGGTGATTTTTTCCTTTATTTTCTCCACAACATTTTCACCTACAGCCAGAATGTGTGAGTAGATGATTTCCTTCAGAAGCAAGGAATTTACTTTTGTAAACATATAGGAAAGGAAGGCCCCAGCTCATTATCAGTGAGTTTCCCCTATTGCTATCACCAGTACTGGGCCAAGACAGGGCAACCCAGTCATTCAAGTAGATGAAGAATGTAAACCAAGAGATGCCTTGTAATGAAGATCCTGATCACAAGCCTATTCAAGGTGAGTACAGAAATAGGTGAGAAATGCTGAAACAAACTCACATGCATGATTGAGTGTACTACAGACCTCGAATAATCATGTAAATCCTGCAGAAAATACCCCATGGAGATGTCTACGGTGCACTGGAGTTTGGTCAGCAGAGGTCGGTGGCCCTCCTTGCATGCTTGGAGTTCAATGAGGCTAAAGAGGCTAACTTCAACCGAGTCTGCAGATTGGCATTACTGAAATCAGCAGGAGTGCTGCTGCAGCTGTCCCAAAGGCAGGTCAAGTTCAGCATGAGTACAAGTATTTCAGAGCTTTCACAACTAGTTAAAATACAAGCCTGATAATACTGCCACTCTCATATCACTTCTGAAATCCAGCAGAAGGTTGTTAATATTGATATGGTTAATATACATCAAACAGGACTCCTTTAATTTTTTGAATCGAAAAATTCTCCACAGTGTTGACATTTCTTCACTGAACTCTCAGGATTGTTTGGTTTCAGAGACTGTAGGGCCCAAGACACATTTTGTTTTAAATAATCCTTCATAAAAAATTCAGCTTTCAGTCTAATATGATTGAAACTCAGCTTGAGTGTGTTTTATAATGCATTGAACTGGAAAGACTATGGGTGTTGAATTATTCAAAAACATGATAGGGAAAATAGTGATATATATGTGTGCATACAGGGAGGGGTGATCAAAGAAATCAGAGTGACTTGATATGTCTTGTTATCTCATTTTATTTACTTTTCAGAACTCATCCAAATATTAGAGGGGAAAAAATCAATATCGATTTTCACCTCTGTCACGTTCCACACTTCAATTATTAATGAATGTCAAATTTGACCACATTTCTTCATACCACCTGCTCTGCAATAATATTTCTGAGCCTTTATTAAAAATGTAAAATTGTCATTGAATTTCCAAATATGATTCTCTGGTGGCTAATTCAGCTTGTTTTATTAATAAGTGAGTTCTGATGAGTAATACTAATTTAATACGCCTGCATGTAAGATTAAACCATAAATTATTCCTGCTGAAGGTGATGAGATTTGACTGCTGTGTGGTTGTTAGGCAATAACCCTCTATGTTAACCCATAAGCACACTGTGGAAAAGAGGTTTTTTTACAAAAAAAAAATGCAAATTTTTTCCGTGTATTTCAGGAATCTGTACATTTTTATTTACACTAATCCTTTCCACTGTACCTTTTGTTTAAGAGTATGAAAACAATGAACAGCTACCACACAGTGAATTACATACATACACTATATGTATGTACACTAAATGCACACAATAAGTACATGTACACACAGAAATACACACACAGAAGAAATATAAAATTAGAAAGCTCTGGTCCTCACTCATTGGAAAGGGATCTAAAATGAGAATTGTTTTCAAATGGGCTTTGACCTTATTGTCACTCACATTAGAACACTTTATGGCAGCATTCACTGTTGTTCCTGGAGTTAAATTATACTCCCAGTTTCTATGTAGTGTTAAGAGCTGGAAAGTAAATTTAGTTCTGACAGAACCAAGATCATTAAAACAGCATTTAGTTCATGGCTTTACATAATTTTTTTTTCATATTACTTTTGGTTGAGACAAGAATAGTCAAATTGTTTTCAACATAAGTAACAAATTATTCCATATCCTGGCTAACCTGAAGGAAGTAAAGATGTACCTTTCAAAATGTGGTATTAGGGTATATTCCTTTTGATACATTGCATTTAAAATCTTTCAGACTGAGCTGATATTTAATGATTGCAATTCATGTAACATTCAACAACCTTCCTATTTGAAGACTAATCTCAGGACAAAATAACTTCAAAATTTCTGGAATATAAGACCAGAAGTTATTGTCCCTCAGGCAGACAGACCATTTCATAATAATATTGTATCCATTTGTCATTTATAAACAAGACAGCATGATAAGATACACACACAGTCAAACGTACACAGTCAAACTTGATCTTCCTCTTTATTACTGAAGTTCAACAATACATCAAATCACATTATTAACCTCACTTTTATAATAATTTGATTTTTTCTCTCAATATTAAAATAAAGACAGTGAGCTGAACATGAGCTAGCAGTGTGCTCTGGCAATAGAGAAGGCCAAGACCATCTTGGGGTGTATGAACAGGAGCAAGGCCAATAAGTTGAGAGGAGTGGCTATCTCCCTCTACTTAGTGCTCACTAGACCACATTTAGATGCTGTGTCCAATTTGGGCCCACCCATACATGAAAGACATTGATGAACTGGACAGAGTCCTGTGGAGGGCAAATAGATGGATAGGGGCTGGAGAACAGACCCGGCAGGGAGACAACGTGGGATCGGGACTTGTTCAGCCTGGAGAAGGGATGACTTCAGAGGTGCTTACCATCAGCACCGCTGGGGAGGAGATCAAGGAGGCACAGCTAGGTTCTTCACACCTATTTATAGCAGGAGGACAAGAGACAACAGACATAAACTGAAACAAGAAAGGTTTAGACTGTGTATCAGGAGAAAGGTTTTCCTGAAAAGGACAGTCCAAGACTGCAACAGAGGTGTGGAGAGGTCATGCCGTATCCATCCCTAAGGTCTTCAGATATCATCTGGATAAAGTTCTGAGTGACATGGTCTGATCATGAGATCAAAGCAAATCTTACTCCTGTCTCTTCCAAACTAAATTATCCCATTGTTCTCTAAAGTATGTTGAAAGAGGGCAAACAAGAGATATCTGGAGGTTAAAGAACCCTTTAGTCTTTGTCATCTTGTGAATTCTCTTGGAACTGCAGTCAAAAGTGAAATAGTTGTAGCTTGTTATCACAGCTTCTTGCCACTGAAGCTATAGCAACACAGGCATAATTAAAGGGACATAACTAACAGCTGATAGCTTCTCTATTTCTTCAGATGGTGGTCGTGTCTTGGATATTCTTAAACATGAATCTTCTTTTTAAGAAGAGTAAGGATTCTATCCCTTTTACTTGATTCTTAACATTTCCAAGCATTTTTCCTTTGTTCATTCCCTTCCCTTCCCTTTTCCTTTCCTTTACCTTATAAAAAAGGACCGCCTTGCAGCTTTCCTTGGAAGTATGCAGTTTGTCTGAATTACATTCAGATGAATCCTTCTTTTGGTTTTGTATTTATTACCATTGTTATCATGCATGTATGACACCCTGAACTGTACTGCAGCCTATCACTCTGTATGATGACCTGACTGCTTTGTGTGCATGTGTAGCCATACATACAAATTAATGTTTTATAAGGAAGCAGTTGGATTATTGCACAAATCTGAAGCAGGGACATAAGTGACAGTGGTTTTAGGTCTGTATTTTGGCCTGTCTTATTTAATTTATTTCCAATGAAATCATCCTGGCACATTTTTCACTGCCTTTGAAACACACAAGTCTTCTGCCAAGCCAAGAAAGCAGGATTGTGTTCCTGAATTTCTCAATGTAGCAGAAATTTACGAAGTAAAATGCACCAACATGTTATCTTATTTTTAAAACATATCTATATAACCTCTTTGGTCTACACTAGTGTGTAGCGTGGTTCCAACTTGTGAAGAATATTTAAAGTAATTTTCTTTCTTTTAGATGATCTTAATGAATTCTTTCAGTTCACAGTAGCAAAAAAAAGACTAAATGTATATTATCAATGCAGCAAAGAAATGGGATTCCAAATGGCATGACAATATGGTAGCCTAGTGCCAGGGAGAACAGCTGGAAGAGCTACACAGAATAACAGCTGCTAAGTACATCAGTGGTCAGTGAACAGGTAGTGCTCAGCAGAGAAAAATATGTAGCAAATAAGAGAGAAATATTAAATCACCCATAAACCTCAGGGAGTTTATATTGTTTTATTAGACAGAAATATTTTGCAGAAGAATGTGAGAACCACACTAGTAAGACTGTTTCTGTTGAAACTGGGGCTCTCTGGTGTTGGTGTGAAAGTCTTAGAGGTGTTCCTGGGCTTATATAATTAATTTACCCTGAATGAGTAGAGAGGCCAAAGATTACAGATAGTTAAACTGTACGACATCTCACCAACAGAGTTAACTGAAATAAACATGCCACAGTGTTTGTCATTGCAAGTCCAAATGTAATGTTTCGGGTTTTTTAAAAAAATTGTCTTCAAATGCAGTCCATTTGAAACATAGTAACCTATTGTTGAGGTTAATTTGTGGGTTTTTTTTTGTCATAGTCAATATCAGTACATTTATTCCCCCATTTTTCTTCTTTATTTCTATTATTGAAAAGCCACTGTAGGCCATGAAAATACATTTAGGGTAGAAATTCTCAGGTGCTTTCATTAGCACTAAACTTTCTGTGGTGCAGTTGGAAATGTCTAGTCATCAAAGGTTAAAAAAAATTTCATTTAAAAACAAAATGGATTGAACGTTCTGACAGTTGTTTTGAAGTGATTTACTTATTTTTTAAAATATTGTAGGAAATTGGTTTTTTAGGTAAAAACCTATGTAGAAATTTTCATCTGATCAAAACAAAATGTGTTTATTTTCAAAATTATTTTTCATGTGAAATTTTGGAACTACTTCATTTTCTTCCATTTTGGATTGGAAAAATGGATTAATTTTATTAATTAATAAAATGTGAAATTTCTACAACATGGAAAATATGTCTTTTAGATCCTCACTTTAATCCATAAGCAAATGCATGTGCTCCATGTTATTTTTGTAATATGGCTCTCTTGAAACTAGGCCAGTTGTTACACTTATGTGCAGTTCCACAGGTATGAGTTGATATATGTGTGAAATCATCACTTCATCTTTGGTTGTTAAATAATAAAAATGCTAGATCAATGCCACTTAGTTAGATTGTCATAGAAAGAAATTAACAACATACTTCTCTTACTTTACAAATTAGTCAATTCAATCTGCTGTTAATAAATGATGATAAAATATGGAAACGCACAGTAACCTTTTCACCAATTCATCCTCAGAAATGGACTTGTAGTTTTCAATTTGCAGATCAAAGAAGCAGCTAAATCACACCGACTCTTACCAGTCAAATTAAAAATAAAATAATAGTAATAAAAAAGTCATTTTGGGATAACACCTATACTACTGGACATTGAAAATGAGATGGAGTTCAGAAGATGACAGAAGAGGGAAACTATGTCAAAAACAACACAAATTTAAATAGTTACTGTTTCACTAGGAATTGTGGAATGTTGATATGCACCTCAATTTGCATTTTAAATGCAACGTGTTCATGTTGATCCAAGGAAGAGGTAGTGAATATAAAATACTAGTAATGCTAGTGAAAATTTATAATAATTTCATCTCCTAACTTGCTTAAACCAGAATCTGTTCAACTGTCTCTTCAAATAGTGTTTTCTTTAGCAAGGTGGCAAGAGGTAATATCCAGAGTTATTTTGGTCACATTCTAGTTTATGGTCAATCTTTTCTGTTGTTCAGTATAAATCACCATCTTGAACTGGGAAAACAGGAGATTTTTAAATTTCTGATTAAACCTCTCATTAAGTACATATTACATTATATACTTAAATGACCAAGGTTGGATGGATGTGTTAACTCTAGTAATTTAAGAACTGTGCTAATCTTGACTACAATTTAGTTTACCCTCAACTTTTATCATACCTTTCATCTTCACTGAGAAAAAGGGGCTTAATATTAAAAGAAAGACTGAGGGCTTGAGCAGTTAGCCCTACTCCCCTCTATAACTCTGCCCTATTTTTTAATGCAAATAATTGTTACTGTTTGAAATGTATTATCTCACTTAAGAAACATATGACCTAAGGAGCCCAGCAGCAGTGATATGAGTTGTTATATTCTTAAGCATCTTCAGTCTGATTTAAGCACAGTCTTCATTTAAAACTTCAGGAACAGACTTGTTATATGAAGTGGAAACTTGTGTAAGAAGCTATCAAATTCTTCTGAAGCTGGTCACAAGTTTGTTGCACTCCATTATTAGGAACAATGAAAAATCTTGTTTGCTTTCTGCCCTCTAAAGCTTTCCTCTAGCTGATCTACCACAGTTGAAGAAAAAGGGAAAAAATAAAATCTAAAAATCTAATCTAAAAGTAGATTGGACTGCTTGCCCAGCATAAAAAAGGCTTGTTTATTGTGCAGTGAAGCTAAGACAATGTTACAGTACTAATGGTGGATACATTATCTCAGTGGGGAAGTATATATTGAAATTAAAAGGTATATTAAGTAAAATCCCCTGAAAGTTAACATCGTTCTGCAAAAAAGCCTATCTATGCATGTTGGAAAAAGAATGTTTTAGGTTTTGTATTAATTTTGGACAAGCAGCTTAAAAATTAAAAAGTAGATACTAAACACCAAAATACTCCCTTCTGAGAGTTTCTCCAGGACTACAAAGATACTTAAGTATTTCAAGATACTGACAGAAACTACCTTTTCTGATAGTCTTGGGAGTGGCTGATGAAGAAGCATTAAAACCAAACAGTTATATTTCCTGAAGTGAACTTTAGCTTTCTTGGACTTGAGACCCTCTTTTCTATATGAGAAAATTTTTCTAATGTGGATAATTACAGTGATGGCTGGACTGAGAAAATATGTCAAGAAATAGGCTATCTGTGATTCTGTTAATTGCTGCAGAAGTCAACAGACTTGACTTTTTGTCCATGTCTTACAAATCTTTTGACAAGCTAGCAAACCATTTCCAAAGTATATTAAATGGGATCAACTAATTTCAAAGAAGGAAAAAGAAGGCATGCAATATAGTGTCTACATTAAACAAGAAAAAAGCGAGGGGGGAGAATAAAGAAGATTTGTTTTCAGACTTGGAGCTTAAAATTCTTGTTAGTTTTCCTAGTGATGTACTCTAGCATTCTTAGCATGCTGCTAACAGGCAAGCAGCAAAACAATTTACTGGTTTACTGCCTTTGATTTTATGCTAGTTGCAGTTGTACCATGTCAAACAAAAATAATTACAAATATGGCAGTATGCAAATCAGACAAAACTACTTCTAAATACCAATTTCACATGTGCATCCTGTTTCAGGCTTCAGAGAGCAAATGGATAAAACACTGGGTTTAACTCTGAGGTCAAGGTTGAAGTCATAACTAAAATATGGATTTGCTTTTTAAAATCGTAAGACATGCTTGGCCACAAATACCATACAATTTTCCTTGCTCTGAAAAGGTATGAGTAAGTACGCTAATGGAATTACCCCTCAGTCTTCTGAAACACAAATTAGGTTTTGATGTTACAGTATAGCTAACTAAGAAATCTTGCTGTAATTGAGATACCAGAGATCATATAGCATGAACATCTGTATGCACATCTCAAAGGACAAATGACTCAGATAATGATTAATGCAGAAGTGTAGAGAAGGCTAGTGCACTTGAAGCCTCCGAAAATTTGTATGAACACAATTCACTGCACATCATCAGCATACTAAAATTACAAAGGCGAATTTTCTTTTTACGTTTGATTTGAACTGGGGAATAAAACCCCACAAAAAATTTTCCATTAAAAACAGAGACATATGAATGTTTGAGAATTATGGAACTGTTCATTTAAAGTTGTTGAAGGTCAAGGTCATGAGTTTTGCAAACAACAATTTGCAAGCATGGTTTACAGTGAAGTGTTTTTTAAAAAAAAAAAAAACAAAAACAAAAACCTATACTTATAATAAATACTATTTATTGTCAGTAATTACAGTGAGGTTTTGACAGCACCCAGTCTTGTACAAATCAAATTAAAGGGAACTTTTAATACAACTAGCAGAGCAGGCATTACATAAGACTGCTCAACTCTTCAGTCGGTAAATAGTGTTTTTAGTTGTATAAAAACTTGGCCACCTACTGAGGCTGGAATTTGCTGTGCAGAATTTAATGTTCAGATATTCATTAAGTTGGGGAGGTATTTCAAGTGATTTTCAAGAATCAGGATAACAATGTTCAAAGATCAGGATAAACAGCTTAGAATGGCTATTTTAGTAACTATTTATATTAAAATAGCAATCAAGTGTCCCCACTGGTAACAAGACTTCTTGCACTGAGCACCTTAGAAAGAAAAAAAAGCAATAAGCCCTTCTTAGAAGAACTGGAATTCTAAAACATATGTCTATATCCATAAAAAGAATCAGAACAAAGCTATGAGAGACTGCGTTGTTCTGGCATCCGCCAGTCATTGGTTGCATTAATATAACCACATTGAGAAAAACTTGCCCACAGTTCTCAGTTGAAGGTAGAAAACAGACTTAAAATAAATAATAGCAAAGGTGAATTCATTAGATAAAACATCAAACATCATCACCATATCTATCAATTATCTTTGGTTTCTTCTACTTTCTTTTCCTCTATTACATTCCTTTTTACTTTGATATTGAGAGAGAAAGATTGCTGAAATACTATCACTACAACAGATAAAATAAACTTTATATAAAGTTATCTTTATGGCACTTTCTTTCACTTTCTTCCTCTGCTTTCTTAGTTTTAAAATTATCACCTAAGGAAGCTCTTCATACTTTTACAATTTTAGTAAATGAATAATGATACACAAGTTTGCATGGACTCTATTATATTAGAAACATCGTTTAGCCTTTCTTAAGAGTCTGAAATGAATATCCTTGAGGACTCTGAAGAAGTAGTCTGTTCACTGAACACAGAAGGCTTCGTACAGTCTCTTGTGAGAATCAACTGTATCCAAGCATTTTGCTGTGTGAATAGTACCAGCACTCACTGGTAACATTCATATATGTAATACCCATAATCAACCACATTTACCAAAGAGCTGTATTTTTTATTATGTATTCTTTAACTTCATATTGCCGTCTTCTATTTGCTTGCCCCAGACTTCTATGCTTTTCAGGCAGATTCTGCTTTATTTGCTGACTTGCTGTCCCTGTTGCTACCTCATCTTTTCCCCATTTATTCCAGACACAAAATTATCAAACTGACCCATTACCATAAGGAAATGGCAGCAGTTTTCTTGATTTTCTATAAAATTAACAGATATAGTAACTTGCATATAGCAACGTACATAATTAAAAACATTAAAGTGAATTAAATTAAATTATGGCTCAAAATATCTAAAACTTTTAAAAAAATCTATCTGTTTAAATAGTACCTAATTAGGGAAAGTCCTTTGCTATAAGTAAATCATAATTCAATACAGACATCTTGTTTACATTTTGGATAATGACACTTCTATTGTCAATGTATATTATCTAATCATAGGATGAAAATTTCTCTTGTAAGAACAGTGTTTCTTCTGGTGTAAACAGCACGCCTTCAAGACATGAACAGAAACTGAGGCTCTGGCCCAAAATGTTACTTGGGGATTTGAATTTATAGCATTATGTTTTTCTAATGATGAAAATCAGCAGTTTTGGAGTAAGATGATCACAAGAACAAGTAAAAGCATGTGGCACTAATTTCTTAAGGATTTGCAGCTCATTATTTAAACTGAATCTTTGAACCTTGGACTAATTAACTTATATTCCAATTTGGAACATTTTCCTTTTCAGAGCTTCTAAAAAGTCAAACAATTCTTTCTTTTTTTTTTTGTTCTGAGAGAACTATTAAAAGTACCAGTGTATGAAATATTATGTAACCTTATGGGAACACTAAAACTATTTAAGAGAGGGGCAACTCTGGGATTTTGGTTTTTCATTTGCAGTCTGTTAATGATAAAAGGGTATTTCTGTTCTTCATTTGCAGAGAAAACTTATGCACTCTTTTGTTCCAGGAACACAAGAGGCTGCAAGGCTTGTTAACAACTCTCTCATTGTCTCTGGGCAAAATACAGTTCTTCCACAAAAGCGTCTGGTACTTTGCAGCCTTACCAACCACAAAAGCTCAGTAAACAAGTGGAAATCATGGCAGTAATCCAGCCTTTCTTGACATCAATGACAAATTTCCAATTAACTCTGGTAGGTTCTGAATGTTATCCACTGTCTCAGTGTGCAAAGATGAGCACTGAGGCACAACCCACAGAGTCCTCATAAGGGAGCATTTCCCCAACATCCAGCAAATGCTGGAAGAACACTGCACTTCTGCCTTCAGTGAAGTTCTTAGGGATTGAAAACCTTCAAGCTGTCTACCCAGCCTACCGCTTGATTGATTGTTGGCTCAGATCCCCACTCTTCACACAGCAGCATGGTAACTACATGCGAGGCTTCTTCTGCTCTGTGTTTGAATGCCACCCAGTTAAGGAAAACATGGTGCAAGTCTGGTAGTTTTTCAGAATGTATCCATGAAATAATAGAAAGTGACAAGCCACAAGTTACTCATTCATCTGAGAAGCATGCCCATGTCTCCTGAATGGGAGGTAATAATCTTCAAGGTGTCCTTCCTCCCTCTCTCCCACCTATAGCCCTACCATAAACTCCCCTTGTAATTCACAGCATAACTGTAGGCACAAGTCTAGGGTTGAGACCTGTCTATCTACGCAGGTAAAATCCATAAAAGCACCCTTGAAATACAGGCATCAGAAGCAAGTGACATGCTGATCCAGGATCTGGCTAGTTATAATTCACCAGACTGTACCAGTGTACTATTTTTCTCAGCAAGCAAACCCAATTTATAATTGCATAATTGCATTTGATGTCTGCATATAGTTAATAAGAAATAAAACGTGGTTATTTAAGGAACCCTGAGGTCTTCTTTTTAATTTGCAGGGTTGATATTTAAAAGACAACTAAGACAATCAGAATTGATTTTAGAAGTGATTTTTCACTGTGAAGGCTGAGATAAGTGGCAAACCACACTCAGATACCCTGATGTGAGCTATAACATTACATAATATCTTGGTAAATCTTAGTTCTAAGCATTCAACAAAGTCTGCAGTAAATTGTAATGCAATTTTTTGTGGATTATTTCTTATGGTTTTTTTCTTCTTTTTCTTAAAAGAATTTTCTTGATTTTTAAAAATAATTTAAAACCAAGAGTTTTTATTTTCCAAATTAACTGACTTCTCCGTAATCTTATGTTCAGTGTTTTTTTCTTTGCCTTTGCCTATTCCTCTCTAATTTTTTCTTCTCATGCCTTTATTTTTGCCATCCTAATCTCTTCTGCCTCTTGCATTCTCCACTTCTGCTCTTCACACACTAAGGTGTCTGTTAATTGTGCTATTTCCTCATTAATATAATTCTCCCTCTACAGTCATTGTTGCTGTCTGTTCAGATTATTGCTCCTGAAGCTTATGATTTCTAACCCAATAATCAAGTGGCAGGAAGAACCTGTACCTCTTTCTTCCACTTTGTTGTTGGTTGCTGCCTGTCACAGTGCTGTGAGTCAGAAGGAGTAACAAGGCACAACAAGGAGAAATAACGTGCATGCTTTTCTATTTCAAGTGCCTGTTTTAGTGGCCTTGACCTCACACAGTGGTCAATTCCCTTACAATTCTGAGTAGGGTTGCCAAGGAATAATCACATATATTTCAAAATATAGAACTGAACTATGTGATGAGCAGAACTCTTATCAGCAGAATATTGGAGATTTTCTTGTTACTGAACAGAGTTCTGGAGTTCGATTTAGAGTTGAGGGTTGTTTTTTTTCTGGCAACTTCTGATAACATCCTTGTCTCTGCTAGGCTGAGCTTGCAGGAGAGCTTTCAAATCTCAGGAAGCTGTTCTGCAGTTGCTCTGTGGAACTGAAAGACACCTGCAGAGAGTGGTTCTAGTCATGGAAAAAACGCTCTAGGTCAGGTGGAAAGCTGCTGCTAGCAGCAGCACAAGAATAGGGTTTATTACATAGAACTTAAAGTTATTACTTAAAGCTTCATTGCAAGCCTCAGCATATTCTGCAAGAGTAAATTTTTTCTGGGTTATAGACTGTATGAACAAAAAGCCCAGAGTGAGTGAAAAAGTGCTAACAACACTGGATCAATATAAACTTAGAAAGTACAAATCCAGTTAAAGACATTTTTAACATGTCTTTACCTCAAAGCTAGGAGGAGGGCTGAAATTCCTGGTTTTCTGTGAAAATTTAATGAAATGCCTATCTGAACATTTATGTTCAATTGTACTACAAATTCTAGCAAGTCTGGCTAGATAACACTTGATTCTGGCAGCGGTGCATTTACAGGCTTAGGTACACAAATTTGTGTCCACAATTAAGCCTCAGGTTTTTAAACCCAGCCTGAGAAGTGCAAACACCTGTAAAGAAAAGCTTTATGAATGTTTATTAAACCAGTGAAATGTAGCAAATGTACTGCTCAAAGTTTGACCAAAAGGCTTTGCCTTTTTTTTAGGTGATAAATTTTTCCAGATCTCAGCTCTGAAACTACATTGTTATTTTGACACATAAAATATATTATCTAGTGTAAGTCTTTACGTACAATGAAAAGTCAGACACATTTGGACAAAGCAGAGATCTGCTGAAGGGCAGAACAATTTCATTTCTAACAACTATAGAAGTCAAGTGAACATGACCTTTTATGATAATTGTTCTATTTACTCTTTTCTTCAGACAAATCCTCTGAAAATAATACAGCAGGTACACAAAAGAGTTGTGACTTACTTTTAATTTTATCTATTATAAATAAGAGACTGGTTCACTCTATAACTTTAAGTAGTAGGTAGGCAAATTTACAGTATAATGATTTCATTAATAATGTCCCAGTAATTCTTGCCCAACTATGGAAAAGCCCTAGATAAAAGTACATTCATAGATCTCAGAAAGAAGTTTGAGATTTTGTTGTTGTATTTGGTTCATGTGACAAGGTTTTCATAGCTGGGGAGGCTGCAGGGGTGGCTTCTGTGAGAAGATGCCAGAAGTTTCAGCCATGTCAGATGGAGTCAGCTCCAACATGGACCTGCTGCTGGCTAAACCTGCACCAATCAGTGATGTTGGTAGTGCCTTTGTGACAACATATTTAAGAAAGGGTAAAAACTGCTCTGCAACAGCAGCTGGGAGAAAGGAGTGAGAATGAGAGAAACAGCCCTGCAGACACCAAGGTCAGTGAAGACAGAAGGGGAGGAGGTGCTCCAGGCGCTGGAGCAGAGATTCCTCTGCAGCCCATGGTGAAGACCATGGTGAGGTAGGTTGTCCCCCTGCAGGAGGGGGAACCTCCACCATGGTGCACCATGGTGGAGCAGATATCCACACTGCAGAGTGCGGAGGACCCCATGCTGGAGCACGTGGATGTGCCCTGAAGGAAGCTGTAACCTTGTGGAGACCCCATGCTGGAGCAGGCTACTGGCAGGAGCTATGGACCCGCAGGAAACCCAGGCTGCAGCAATCCATTCCTGAAGGGCTGCACCTTGTGGAAAGGACCCATGCTGGAGCAGTCTGTTCCTGAAGAACTGCACCCTGTGGAAGGGACACACACTGGAGCAGTGTATGAAGAACTGCAGCCAGTGGGAGGACCCACATTGGAGAAGTTCTTGAAGGACTGTATCCTGTGGGAGGGACCCCACGCTGGAGCAGAGGAAGAATGTGAGGAGCAGGGAGCAGCAGAGACAACATGTGATGAACTGACCACAACCCCAACTCCTCTCCCCCTGCGTCACTTGGGGGCAGGAGGTAGAGAGGTCAGGAGTGAAGTTGAGCCTGGGACGAAGGTAGGGGTGGGGGAAGGTATTTTTTAGATTTATTCTTATATCTCATTACCCTACTCTGATTTGACTGGCAATGAATTAAATTATTTTCCCCAAGTTGAGTCTGTTTTGCCTGTGATGGTAATTGGTGAGTGATCTCCCTGTGCTTATCTCAGCTCACGAGCCTTTCATTGTATTTTCTGCCCCTGTCCTGCTGAGGAGGGGGAGTGATAAATCAGCTTGGTGGGCACCTGACAGCCAGCCAAGGTGAATCCATCACAGTTGTATTTGAAAATTACTGCCAGATGTAATGTTATGCCAGATTTCTGCACTTGAAGGTACATTGAATTGTTATTGTGATGACATGAACATCCTTAACATGTCTGTAAAGTGATCCACATGGAAATATTGAATCATGTCATATGTAAGACACCATACATGTAATCTAAAAATGCAATAAAGTGATGCTTATAACAGATTTAACCAATAAGTATAGTTCACCATCGCACAAAAAACTCAAGGCACATTCACAATTCACCTGGAAGAGAAAATAAAATCCGGCTGTTCACAAACAGACTCTGTCCCAGAGCTAAAATGAGGCTCCCTTTGGTCATTGCATCCAGCATTGGATTAAATTTTCATTCTTGGAAGCATGTTGTTTCTATATATGTATTTAAAAAAAAAAAAGACTAAAACTCTGGATTTTAATCCAGGTTCACAAAATTTAAGGGAAGGCTAAGAGAGGAGGGCAGGGAAAGTCTCAATTGCACATTAGTTAGCTCTGATTGCAAACAACTAGCAATTCTGATATTGTCAACTCATATTTCAGTAGCTGAGAGGATGACCTATGATGTAGTTTCCCAGATTCCTCAAGTATTCAATATTGGCTGTCAACAAGCAAAAGGTGAACTATCGCTCTGAACTCATATAAAAATACTTGCATCTTCAACTATGAGCTTTATGTAGTATTTGAAATTTTTGTAGTATTTGAGATCTTGCTTCACTACAAAAGCTGATATTTCAATGGTTTAGTAATTTGGAAAGCATTTCTCTCTTTGATCCTGTAAAGATTAATTTCATACAGGCAACATACATTCAGGGACTTAATATCAGTGTTGTTGACTGACCATAGCTTTAGAAGTACCTTTGTAATTCTGACATGTCTGGATGAGATGTGTCCTCTGGATCTGAAAAAAGCTTTTAATTGTGTAAAATGAGGCTACTCTGTTTCAAACCTCTCGGGATTAGTTTGGTAATAGATTTTCTCCCATAGCACTGCTCATTATCTGTAGTCAAAGCCAATGGTTTGATTATCCCCTTCCTTTCAATTAGGCCTCTGCACCCATGGGGCCCAGGCAAGTTGCTGTATAGATATAAGATAACTTTCAAGTTAGTTTTGCAGGGTATCACAAGGATGGGTTGATCAGTAGAGCTTCAAACTTAGCCAGCTGTGGATTTACTCAGTGACTGAGAAGGATCAAAGATAACCACGAAATAACCCCATAGTTAAGACCTAAAAATACATGCAAGGTTTGAAACCTGATTTTGTGTCAAAGAAGCACAGCTAGTTTGTATTGATCTAAGAGCCTAATGGAAGTACTGTAGAAAAATGGGAAGACATTGGGCTGAGATTATTTTGTGACTCCTGATATGAAAGCTATTTTGAATTATCAAGATCTCCCCCAAAATTTCACCACAAAATCTCCTTTCCTGGCCCACCTTCTATAAGAATTTGTGCAGTTTTTCGTTCTAACCTCACATTTATGACCTTTTTAAATAAAGGTGAGAAAAAATATCTTTAAGTCTTGCATTTGCATGCAACCTAACATTTAAATTATTGCTTATCATCACTGTAAGAGTAAACTTTGAAATATTTCACAGTTCTGTTATGGGGTTTGAAAACATTGTATCACATAATGTTAAAGTTTACACAGACAGTATCTTAGAAAAGGAGGGAAATATTTATTAAATTAATCTAAGAATTAGCCAAAATAAAAAAAAATAAAAATGATTGCTTTAAACCCATGACTTAATCCAGAAGTAAATGCAAGATGTATTATATATAATAGGTACATAATCACCGTCATTTTGAATCTATCTGTTAACAGAATTCTGGTGAAAGTTTGGAGCGAATAAAATAATTCATCTCTAAATATCTTCTGTTAAAGAATGTACTTGGGTTGAAAAAAAATTTGCAAGAAAAAAGAAAGCTTGTAAATTGCTAATATTGTGTCTGAAAAAAACATATCATCTGAAAAAATACAGCCCACATTATGTGTGGCAGTGTGAAGAGATGGTTTGTGGAAATGCAGAGGAAATAGGAATTTGCAGGTGGAGAAGTGAGAAGTACTGTTTCATGGTAGAAGAATACAAAGATTTTAAAAGCCTATGTCAGAGGAAGGAAAGACCCATTAGAGGAATGAGTTTAAGAAATGACTTTGGTTAAGAAGTCAGCTTTGCTGGCAGAAGATATCTCACAACTCTTTTTTCACAGAGGAGGAAAGACTGGAAAATATTATAACACTAAGTGTACATTCTGCACCAGGGGGGCAGGGGCTGAGGAGAGGTGAGATGAGAGTGAGCTGGTGCAGGGATCTTTCTGGATATCAGTAAGAAAGGCCCAACAACAAATAGCTTAATAAGATAACTGCTCTAATAAGACAGAATGAGAAGAGGAACATAGATAGTGAGTAACTTCTTATAGCCCCTCAGATGCTGGTGTTCATACAGCATTAGATGGAGCCCCGATGGAATTTCCCGTGACATGCTGCACAGAGTAGATCCTATCTGTATGGAGAAAATCTCCCTTTCAGTCGTTTGAGGTCGTGTATAATTTCCTCACAAGAAAACAACTCTATTCCTAAAAGATGTTCTCATGAGAACTCCTTAGCTCACTGTTAGACAAAGGGAAGGCCATGCAGGAGGTGTAATTACAGTGCCGAGCAGGAGCTGCCGTCAGGATCCTCCAGCACCATGCACAAGCTGGGTCTGTCCCACAGCTAAGGGATGCATGCTGCACAACATGGTACAGCACAGCATGGCACAGCACTGCCTGAAGGCCGTGCTGGGCGTGCAGTGCCTGCCCAGGTTAGCTGTGCTGTGGGTCTCTGGCTCCTGAATGTGCAAAAGGTTTCTGGTCAAGATCAGTGCAGTGTACTGACCTTCTCTACCTACCTTCAATACATGTGACATGATATGGGGCTGAGGGTTTCTTCAGGTTTTATAAGCCTTTCTCTCTCCTCCCACTCTGTGAACAGTGACCTCAGAAACATCCCTCCACATTTGCATGTCTCTGACTTTATCCCCTTCTCCCTGTCAGTGTGCCAGGTCATGCAGAAGATCTGACCCTGAATGAGGACCAAACTCTTCTCCTCACTCTCCATATATGTCAAGGTCTGAGTAACAGATGATAGAAATAAGGAAGCACAAGCTGATACAAATGACAACTGAGGAACACACATGAGAGTACATACCACATCTTGTTACGGAAGGGAAACTGGATGAAGGTAGACGGTCCAGTTACACAGTGATAAGACATGAACGATGAAAGGATTTAATTTCAAAAAGGTAATTTTTTCTTGTGAATGCTAACCTACACAGTTTGGAACAGAAATCAACAGACCACATGTAAATTTTGCCACATCTACATTCCCCTTGAAAGTAACTGTGTCTTCAATAACTTTATTAGACTAATCTTTGAATATGCATGGAAACATGCTAGTGTCAGTTCGACAAAGTATATTTTGATTTGACACTATTCAAAGCTTTCTTCTTCCAAGGATGGATGAGGAAAACCCAGGAAATGGTTTGAAAGCGCAGATGAAATATATATTTATACTTACTAACACTTTTGAACAGTTGATTTACTGCTAAGGAAAAAAATATATTAACAGATACGGCTTGCTTCATTATGTGTGTAATAAAGTGGCTAATGTTCTTTTCCTCCCTTTTGTAGCAATAATAAATGAAGATTTGCATTCTGGGTAGAGCTTTCTCCTGGGGAAGCAGCAGAATCCTAGACTGACAATCCCTAAGCCCCAAACCTTGTTAAATGCAGTTTCAGTCCCGGGGACCTAATGCACTGATTGCTTCCCGAGAAGGAGTCTCATTGCTTGCTCCATTCAGTCCTATTACTGAAGGTCTAATTACATCTATTATGCTGTTCAGTTTCACAGACGGTTATTGAGGGGAGGAGGACATGAAAGGAGGAGGGGGACCAGGGCAGGGGAGAGGGGGAGGAGAAGAAGAAACCAAAGTGTATGGCAGGAAAAAAACCCACAGACAGTAACTATTGAGAAATGAACTGATGACTGAACTGACTACTATGTGAGATTATATCTAAACCACCAAGTGTGTTACTGTAACAAGACAAAATTGAGATGGTTTCAATTTTGTATTATTGCCCAGGCAAGAAAGAACCAATTACTCTGTCGAAATCTTAGGTACTGGATTTTAAAAGGTTCACAAGGCCTTAGCTCAACCAAACAAATCTTAGCATGAAAAAGAAAAAAGGGGTGGGGGAGGGGAAAGTGAAGCATTTTTTAACAACGTTGTAAAGTTTCATTTACATTCCAGGCAGCCAAAAGCCCTTCCCAGACCTCTTTTTCTCAATATAATGCAAACATCACATGCCATATTATGCTTTTGTGTAGTCTAGATTAAGACTGTTATCATGGCCTAATAGAGCTCAAAATGAGAGGAGGTGATGGAGGGGGAAAGAGACTCATTATTTTTAGATGGTTTCACTTTTCCCATAGGGTTCCCATAGATCCTACTTAGCGGCAACTCATTCCAGCACTGATTAAGTGGGAAATACACAGTATCTCAAAAGGTCAAACCTATAATCAGCTGCCCTAAGGGGCTGACATGGAAAACTTCTTAATCTGAGTTCAGTTTATTGCAATCTTGTAACAAGGTGCAGCCAGAGATATACATTGAGGGAATGATCAGGACACTCCTAACAGAGCTTCTTAGGATGCCTCAGCATTACAGTATTTTGTCTTACCTGTGGTTTTGGTTAGGATTCCCATTATTTTCTCCATTCAATTTGTGCATGTTGATCATTTGCTTTCCTGCTGCTGAGGGGGGTGCATTTATAATAAGCTAAATGTGCATGAGACATACACACTGCTTTCTGCTGAGAAAATAATTCCCAAGTCGACCTACAGAACAAGCAGGGGAAAAAAGCTCCTCAGAAACAGGAAGGAAGAAAACAGAAGGAAAAATAGAAACAAATTATTTAATAAAAACCTTATAATCATTTGGGTAAAAACAAGTTTTTGAGTAAGCATTATTTCCATGTATGCACATTACGATAAAAATTAAGTGTATTTAAACACATTTCTGGTTATTTCCAAATGTTCTCTGGTTACTGCTTCACTTCTTGCGAATCATTTATACACCCCTGCAAAGCAGAGCCTGATCCAGCTGCTCTGGAAGCAAGAGAGACACTCATTCATTTCAACAGCATTTGAAGACCTCAAATGAACATACAACTTAAAACATATCAATTCTGGCAGCAGGAATTTTTGTTTTGTTCAGTTTACAACTTATGGACTACCTTCCAGGACTGGCTCTAGGTACAACCTAAGTAAGCAGTTGCTTATGTCCGCAAAATTCAGGGGCCAGAAAATAGCCTTGGCACCACTACTTACATTTCCTGTGCCAGGGCCGTGGAAAACTGGACTGGGTGTTGTTATGGCTTTGAGAAGGTCTAGGATGTTAGAGTGGTGCATCCTTGCCAAAGATGCCTTCACAGTCTTCCATATTTCTGTTCTTCCCCAGGCAAAGGTAGAAGCTGCTTACTCTGCTCTCCAAAGCTCTTTCCCTCACTTTCCCTCAGCTCTTGTCTCACTTTCTTTCTATGCCAGAAGCAATCAGGTCTCTGCTCCTTCTTGGAGCAAGAAAGGCAGTTTCCCTTTTATAGCAAAGCTGCCTTGAACTAGCCATGCTTCACTTGCTTTAACTAAGCGCAAAGCTGTGCTGAATTGTACAGTTTCAATCACTTTCCAGCAAAAGTTTCAACAATGTGGCACAGCTGCATTTTTATCATTATGGGAATGCTCTGAGTGCTCCCAGTAAATCTCCACAAAGCCCCCTGGATGTCAAGAACCATTCCAAACCAGGCCTTTACCAAGCAATAATTGAACCTGTGCTACTTTTGTCAGCTGAACTTGTATGGGAATAGAGCCTTCCCAGGTGATAACTCTAAAGTGTTGTCATATTTATTACATGGATATGAGGCTGCAATTTTGTGTAATAAACATGTGATCTGATTATTTTGCTGCATAATAGACCTGTAAGGGTGAATAATTTGTTACACAATGTCCACTTTAGAGACAGCCATATGGATAAAACCAACATCAAAGCCCCAGAAACAAGTAATCAAACACATCAAGATAGAGGGGACTTTCAGCACAAACACTTGTCTCAAAATAAATAACCCACATCGAGGTCCAACAGCAGAAATCAAAAAGCTAGCCTTTGGAAAAGACAAGTGCTACATAATTTTGTGCAGAGGGCATCTGGCCACAGGAATATATCTGACACACTACACTTACTATGTATCTTGGAACAGATGTATATTTCAAAGAATTAAAATAAAAAGAAAAACCAAAACAACAAAAACCTTCAAAACAAACCAAAGCTTTTTAATATTTTCCTGTCCTCTGAAAGAAATTTGGTTTTGCGGGTAGATTTTCAGAAGTTAGGGCACAGAGATCCATATGAAAATAAATCTACTTACAATCAAGCAATAAGATTTGGTACTTGTAAATATATGCAAATAGATGCATGGAAGAAATTCAGGATGCACTTGCACAGGTTAGAACATTTACATGTGAAAAGAGATATTTTATTTAATTAAATTTCAAACAGGGTGAAATGATGATTTTTCTTTTTCTCACAGTAAGTAGCATCCCTGTCCCCATCTTCTCTGTGGGACAGGAGAAAAACAAATTTGCAAACAGAGTTACCACATTAATGTGTCATAACCGGAAGTTAGCCTTTTAGACAAAGACACATCATGACAAATTTTGTACTGCAGTAACAAGAGAAATGGTCCAAAATTCTATTGCACCACATACTGTACAAAGGTAGATCAAAACTATTGGCAAGTTCAGGGTAGTAACAATTTTCAAGATGCAGTCTTGTTTCTAAAGCCCAAGGAAGACTGAGCAGAAGCCATCAAATGTCATAAAAATGCAGTGTTTTTTTTAGTGGTCATAAAGCACACGCAGCCCATTTCTCTCACTGTCAAATCAGTATGATGGTCCTTTAATGCAAAGGAGAATCAGCTCTCACAACTGAAGACAGAAGCAATCCTCAACTCTCCTGTAATGAAAATCAAACCACATTCAAACTACTTTCAGAGGTGTGGAAATATTTATGACTTTAGTTTAGCTCTTCTCATTATGATCCTAACTAGGTTTGGCTATGCTTCACATACCACTGTGGAAATACCGAATGCCCCATCTTGCATGTTCATTTTACATTTTCATCTTGCACTGCGTGATCATTGTGCATTTATCTCACATCTTCATTTAAGAGGCTTTACAGTTCTACCATTCTGATTAAGCAGCACTTCATACTCATATTATGTAGGCATAAATAGAATAATAACCTCGTTATCACTTCAACTTAGGTATGACCTCCTTACATAGTTCCAGCAGGGTCAAGGCATCTAGGACTTTAGGACTGTAAAGTCCTCCTCTGATGCTGCTGAGATGAGCAACCACCAGAGATACTTAGAAGTCATGGCCATAGAATATCAGGTATCAGGCAATTGAACATTTTGAGTCCATTTTATTCTCCCTACAACAATGTGCAAATGCAAATGGATATTAAATTTAGATGAGATCTGATCCATATTAATTCCTGCTTTAAATTCTACTTACATCACTTTTAATACATATCCTTGGGGTTGCTTTTCTAGTTCAGTCTCAGGCTATGCATTTTTTTTTTTTAAGGATCTTGATAAACCTAGAGCATACTCCTTTATTCTCACTTAAAGGAATCAAAGTGAACTTTCTTTAATGAGTTCACCCTGATTTATGGCTTTCTTCAGAGGCATTTGCAGAGAAAAGGTGCTAAGACTGTGTGTTGCTCAGATAGAGTAGCTGCAACTTTTTGTGGATATTAGTTTTTGATATATGAAATATCTTGGTCATTTTCAGTTTTTGATGTATTTTTCAAAATGCAGATATTTCAGCGAATCACAGATGACCATCAACCGAGCAGCTGCCAGAGACGGCAGCATCTCAAAAGCAAACAATTCTGATGGCTTCTGTATTAGTGAAGAAACTGAAAATAGAAGAATGGAAGACTCACAGAGAAGCATCAGACAGTGGGACACCCTGTTCATACTCATCAATCATACTGTGACTTGGGAAACTGATCCAGTTTAAAACTAAGCCAGCAAAAAAAGGGTCTAGTTTCAATGTGGATGAACAGTCTGAAACAGTGTGCCTGAAGACTACAGCAGTATTTGTACTCAAACAGATGAGGGAGGGGCATGACAACAGGAGTAAGCAATCATTGACAGGAAGGAAGAAAGCCTGTTTCTTTGGTAGCAATATCAACCTAAAACAATCATGAAAATACAAGGTAATAGTGTTTAAAAGAAAAACAAATTCCTAGTCAAATGCTTCCCCAGAATTTTAAATTTAAACTCAGCCTTACTGGTCAGCTTTGGATTGACTCTGAACTTCAAGGCCTCAGATGATGGGGAGAACCACCCTTCCTCAAATGAATCATTTGCCTATTTACATAAAATGAGCAAAACCCCATCAGGGTGTTAGTGATTGGCTTCCAATGACAGGAATGAACTGTTTGCTGTTCAGTGGGTCAGTGTTATGATCAGCTCTCCAGCGTCAAGTACAAATTGCCTGCTGCTCTGGGATCCAGAACAGATCTGAGTCAAGAGAAGAAGGTTTTGTTAGGAAATTGCTGACTCACTGAAATGGAAAAAAAATCAGTGTTAACATAGCAGTTTTGACCAGAAGACAAATTTTACAAAACTAGATGAAAGTTCAAGGGAAACCAATACCCTTGAGTAAGAAAAAGCCCAGTAGTCAGATCACTTGCCTAAATATCAAAGACTCAGTCATACTTCTGCTCTGCCTCCGTGCTTTAAATACTTAAATATGAATCAGGCCACTGAGTTCTGCAGATGAAGGCTATCACTACTCCAAGAGAGTCTCTTTCTCGTAAGCCTTTTTTTTTTTTTTTTTTTTTTTTCTATCTGGGCTTAATCTACAGTTTTAATTTCTTCAGTCTAAACCTCACTGAGAAGTAAACTCAGGCAATAGTTGTTAATTTTCTTAGTTTAAAAGAAATACGGCTTAAAACATCTGTTTCCCTCTCTGTCCCAATTACTCACTTCCACCTCATGCTGCCCCTCTCATTGTGTCATCATTCTCCAGTGCAGAGAGATAATTTTTTAACCAATCTGGCATTCAGCACAGAATAATAAGTACTTGTATTTGAGCAACCGAGGTACCAGACAATTAAGATGGAACCATAGACTTAATGGCAGTCAAGGAGAAATCAAGGATAAATTCATTTCTGCTTCTCTGCTCCAGTTTGTAGTGCATGGTCTCACTTTGCTGGCAGCGATGTCGCTGTAGCAAAATAAAAAGAGAGCTTTGACAAAGACACTGTCCTCTGGCATCTAGTGGAAAGAGTTTCCTTGAATGAGTCTGAATCCTGTTCCAAAGTCAGTGTAATGTCTTGCACAATTCTTACACCTTTTTCAACCATGCTACTGTAAAAATTGACTAAATAATTTGTTATCAAAATAGAGCCAAATCTCAGTCAAAATTACATACCACTCTAGACAGAGATAGAGAAAATAACTTCAAATTGCAGTTACAGCTAGTTTCTTCTCCACGCTGCTGCAGGAACACTGAATTCCACCCTTCCATAGCTCTACTGTCTTTGAAATGCTTTCCTCATTGCCCTAACTCCTGAATGGTTTACTGACTCAGTCCTCCCCTGTCTTTCTCTTCTTTCCCCTTCTGTATGTCCTATCATAAACTTTGTACACCAAAACCAATTTTTGTTAAATTGTCCCAAACCTTACTATAAGGATAGGTCAGTGGTGGCACCTGTCACCTTGCCTTCTCATTAAGGTCTATTGGTCTTTACTTTAGAGTCTTGTTTCCTGTAATTATCATCACATAACATAAAAATGTCCCAGATTTTATTGTCATGTATGGTACAGGGTGAAAACGTGCACTATTTTTTCAAACAGTATTATCCCTACAGTCACAGCAGCAGGGAATCCAGGAAGGCCTGCAAATGTCATCGGGGAGGATAACCACTTGGATGAGGAGCTAACTTGTGCAGAGGGCCATGTTATCATAGCAAGGCTGCTACTAATTCTTGTGGCAGCTCACTTAAATGTGACTCAAGAAAACTAAATACTACTCTCATCTTGAAGTAGCAACTATGATGCAGATCTTCCAGAGTAATTAGACACTAAATTCCTATTGTTTTCCAGTTCCTCCAGCACTGAAAAGTTCATTGTGACTGGCATACATAACCTCGATGGAGATACCAAATCATAATAAGGATGTGCGTCTTTCTCTTCTCTTGTGAGTTATTTATTTCCTTTGAATCTAAGCCAAAGATGAAGATTGATACTATTGGGGATTTCATTAATATGACAGAATGGATGCACTGTGGTCTCAGTGAGCTTATTTTTGACATGCTGCTAAGAGGCATGAAGACATGTTTGTCAGGTCACTCTTCTTAACAGAGGAAATGCACACACATTTCCTTTCAAATGTCAAACATGTTGAAGTATAGTATAAGTTGGGATCTGGATGGTGAAAACTAAACCAGATAAAATACAAGCAATCCTAACAGATTGGAAAAAGTGACAGGTAGGAAAGATTATACAGGTCCTCTATAATACAAAGATATGTGCACCCTACTTGTTACTGAGCTCCCAGGTTTTTTATGTGGTCCTATCATAAGCTGCACGTAATACTTTATATCGGAGCAATGGCTGTGTTTTCTGACTTGGCACCTGTTAATGTCATCTGTATCTTTCTCATTTCACAACAAGCCACTTACAATGCATCCCATAGGAGGCTATCTTATATCAAATTCAAACTGAAGCTGGTGCAGAATCTACCTATTTGTGAAGTGATGTTACGTCCCTGACAGTCATTGACCTATGAGTGACACTGATGGATGATTGAATCTAAACGAAGCTTAAGACTTTTTTTGACCTGTAGTACCTTATTTTGTTCTATTAGAATGCATGGTTCTGGGTGTTTTGGAGCCTAGAAGTTTTTGGAAGGAAGGAAGGAAGGAAGGAAGGTAGGAAGGAAGGAAGGAAGGAAGGAAGGAAGGAAGGAAGGAAGGAAGGAAGGAAGGAAGGAAGGGAGGAAGGGAGGGAGGGAGGGAGGGAGGGAGGAAGGAAGGAAGGGAGGAAGGGAGGATGGGAGGGAGTAAGGAAGGTAGGAAGATTTGGTGGAAAGGGTGTCTCCTCTCTTCCCCCTCCCCCCACCTTTTTATTAGGGAGAGCAAGTAGTTTAGATAGCCTTTGTAGCCTAACCTGGAAGTCTACATTCAAATTGGTCTGAGGCAGCTTCTACAGTCTCTTCATGGTTACCTTTCAGAGGTAGCATAAAGTTTACTAAAACTAAACTAAAGGTTTCATAGTGGGTTTCTGAAGAAACAGAAAGTGTGTACCCATTTGTAAAATACCTAGAAAGGAAAGTCAGACAAAACTTGGCATAAGCTGGGAGCCTTGAGCACAATATTAAATACTGTTGTGGTCAGAGGTCTTTATAGAATAAAAGAACACAGGCTGCTGCTATCAATCAGCTTTAGATTCATGCTGGTGACTGAATGATCATAGATAATAAAACATTAACATTTATGGTCTGCTAAAAGGCAGTACCCCAGAGCATGAAAAAGTAGCCATGCTCTGGCTTGATGATGAGAAGGATGTCTCTGCATTCATCTAGGTCCAGCTATGCACCCAATACAGCTGAGACAGAAAGTAGACTGAGGTGAAAGATGCCACTGCTGAGTCCAGAGCTGCACAATGCTATGAGAGATTTCAGGATCCCGAGCTAGAGCTGTAGAAACTGAAGGCATTGAACTGATTTCAGCTGAAGCTTCCTACCCTAGCATAGCCTGGAACTGTGCAGGTTATGGAGGGAGATGGAACTCACTGAGGGGTTGCAAGGAAAGGTTTTGAAAAACAATCCAGGAAAGCAAAATAAACGAAGAAAAACTGGAGATTTCTCCAAACGTATATCTGAAACAATTCCTATGGGCAAAGGCACAGGTGTGTGAGATGACTCTGGAAAAGCAATTGGAAATTCCCTGTGGCCTCAGTATAAATCCCTTTCATTCAGAGGTCAGCATTTAGTGTTTGCAGCTAAGGAGCAGCTTCCACTGGCTACTCAGGGTGCTTCTGTTTCTATGACAGTTTTTATCCCGATGCTGAGAGAGCCCTGTCAGATGAAGTGTAAGGCACATTTACCTGTAAGTGCCCCACACTAGCTTGTGGTGCCTAATCTCTTTTATTGATCCTACTAGCTGGTTTCTGGAGCCATTGATTTTCCTTGCTGTCAGTTTGTGGCCTTGACTCTTTAATGTTTATTTAGACTGGTCTCCATAAATTGCTTCTGGTGCTGAGGGCGAGGAAGGTGGCAGGAGGTCAGGGGTGCGTGTATACCTGTCCATATATATATAAATCACAGCTTTTGTTCTTCACTGTTGTTTGTGAACACTGTTTGCTGGGTGAATAAAAAGGAAGTATTCTACTAAAACATGGAGAAGCTATTACTAATTCCCCTGTGTCTGCAATTTTATTGCAGTCTCAGTTTTCAATTTTCTGTATTTTAACAGTACCTCTTTTTATCTACTCAAACATGTAATGTTTCTTTTCGTTAGAGAAACACGAAGGGGGAGAATTGTTTGTTTCCAGTACAGAACTGTACTTTTAAAGCTGGAAGGGGTGTATATTTTTTTTTTTTTTTTGGTGAGTTTTCAGGGTGAGGGTGGGAGGAATTGTTACTTCTTGCCTCTTTTTAAATTTCAGTCTTTGTAGAGAACAGTAGGACTCAATGGTGGTGGACTTAACAGCACATGTACAAACAAGCAAACACCACCTCTCTTGCTGACAGCATCTGAAACGCTATCCATTTAAAGAAGGACTGTAGCTTTCATTGGGTAGAAATGGCAGTGCTGTTCCAGCAGTATGACAAGTCTTCTTCTCTGGTAATGTCACCAGCAAAGCCAGCAAAACGAGAAATGGTTAAGAGAAGGGGTCTGTACTGTATACCGATAATTTGGGAGCACATCCTGAAAATTCAAAGGGAAAAGCCCCACAGTTAATTTAACAGTGAGCTGCTAGAATGCTATAGCCTTAAATCAATGGAAACTGTTTTGCAACAGCTGAGATTTTTTCCTCTGCAGCAGTAAACATCATAGTCTGTACAAGGTGACAAGCGGTTCTCCTGAGGCTAGGAGGACAGTAATCAATAGAGGTGCAGTCTGGGCCACTGTTCTGTCTGTTGGTGCAGAAACATTGTGCACAGATATGATGCTGAGAATAAATCAAAAGAAGAAAGAGAAGCTGCTCCAAGATAAGTAAAGGAATACCTTACAGGCAATACCTTATTTACCAGAATATCTGAATCTTTTTTTTTTTTCATTTGACCTCTGTTGGTTTGTATGGTCATTTGTTATCCTAAACTTAAGCAAGTTCGGTTCATTATAAAAGGGACATGTAGCAACACTGACAGGATAAATATTTGGCCTAATATTCCGCTTTCATCTGTCCCTCCCTCCTGCAAAGGTCAGTGTAGCTGTTTACACATTTTGTAAAACCCATTAAACATATGTTACAAACGGCCAGCACACAGAAGAAAGTCTCAGACACCACTCCACGTTCAGGTTTCAATTTCAGTATTTTTGAGAACTAATGGCCAGGATAATTTCTACGAGAAGTCTTTAAGTACCTTGAAACTGTCCTTCGACTGAGGCTAATATACCCTTAACTTACCTGCAAGGCCCTAAAGCATCTAAGACAGAAAGCTGCAATATTATTTACATACCTTCATATATTAAAGCTTTGCAATTCATAATATACATTTTGTTGGTAGATAATGTTCTGATTCTAGGCAACATAAGGTACTAGAGGAAGGGAACTGTTTTCAGTAGTGTGCCTGTTTGTCTCCTGTACAGAAATGGAGTGCAACTTTAAGAACAGCACCACAGCAAGAAAGCAAAATGCATTAAGATATCAGGGAATACTCCTAAGACTCTCATGTGGGTCCTCCAAAGAAAGAAATGGGTAAACTTTGGAGTGGATAGGGAAGAAAATAAAGAAAAACATGAATGATTCTTATGAAAGGTTTGTAGTTTGGCATATTTACTGTAGTCACATATTCCAATGAACACTACAACAGAAGGGACGTCCTGCCCCCAATTTAATTGTAACTGATCAACTTTAACCAGTTATATATTTATTTAAAACAATAAAGATGACCAAACTCTCAATGAATTGACTAGTAATTTCTAATGGTCTTCAATATAGCCAATGTAAAGAATAACCAGTGTAATTTAATACGGCATAACCAGTATGATTCAGTATATGAAATTAATTTGGCAACCATTAAATTCATTGGCAAAACCCTTGCTTGCTTTATTGGGCCTCTACTCATAAAAGACTAGAAGCTGGATCTGGACAAAAAGCAAATGATTCAAATGGTCCAAATGTTCCACAAGAATGAGTACAGTAAAAATAACTGTTTGCTTAGCATATTTAACCTGCAGACTGGAAACAGAACAAGACTATAAGCTTTCTTCTGTAAGTAAGTAGCACTTAGGTAGATTTTCCTTCAGCCCAAGTAAAGCAAGCAACTTCCCCCACTACAGATTTTTCTGTACTGACACAACATATTTTCATACAGCTGAGTTTAGCAATGCATAATACCTCATTAACATTTAACAGCGTGAAATATGTCTCTGTAAAGGTTTTTGGGGTTGGTTTTTTTTAATGTAAAATAGGAAGGAAGGTTGTTAAACTTTATTTTCCTCTGGAAAAGCAAAACAGAAAATGTTTTCCCTTCACATTTTTCCATCGGATGTCAGGAGATTACATTTGAGTTTTCCTTATTTTCACTCATGACTGACATTTAAATACCAGAAATGACAAGTTTTGGAGATGGTAAGGAATAATAATTCATTTATGTCTATAAATATCCAAGATATGTTTAGTTAGGAGGAAACAGATGACCTAACAGAAGACTAAATCTTGGCAAGTTTACTTCTATTGACCAAAGACTGCCAATTAAATTTCAGCTGGCTGGTCGTTTCTAATCCTCTCTTGCTCAGTCTATTTGAATGATTCTTAGGTTTTTGGGTTAGTTTTTTTTCATGCCACTTTCATCCGTCACTAGCAACATCAAAAAAACCAACATTTCGTGTGAGAATGAATCACAGATGAAATGTCAGGGGGCTTGCTAGGCTGAGGATGAGGCCACAAGCACTTAGAAAAATGTGAAACTTTATCACACATCCATAATTCCAAGCTAGCAACCCATCAGGAACATAGTTTAAGGTAGGAGCCAACTCACTGCCCTAGCTGTTAACTAGATCGCTGAATATTAGCCAAACAACCCTTGTATATTCCCACATTAGGGTATTTGTTTTCTACTCATAGTATCAGAGAGGAGGAAGGTCAAAGAAGAGGATGATGAAAGGTTGGCGCTGCATTCCAGTATACATCCTGTAGGTCATTAGTACAGTCCTTCCTCTGCACTGTTCAGCAGTTTGCTGTTCCTGGTTTCTCATACAACCAGAAAGATCTGAACTGTCTTACTCAACAGGTAAGCAGTTCCACTTTGGCATGGGTTTTCTGCTTTGTTTGACTCTCTTTTGGAGGCAAAATCCTTGTTATTAAGACCAGAACTGCAGCCCAGTTCCAGATCTGTAAGCAGTTCAGGGCCGTCCAAAACTGAAGAATTCCTGTTTTTTTTTCATAGTTGGGGATGGAGGAAGAACAAACAAAGAAACAAAACACACACTGAAAAAAAAATATTTTCACATCCAGTTTTTGTAATTACAGGGGAAGTTGATTTGTCACAGTCTGTTTGCATCAATGATGAGCTGACACAAGTAAGATGCATGTGTGGTCTTCTTGGAGGAAGAAATCCACTTTTCTATACAGTTCTGCAAAAGGCATAAGGTAACATGATTCTAGACTTATTACTTCTGACAGTTTTGGCATTTTAAATGCATGTAATTAAACATACAAAGAAGAGTTGGATGAGAAAGTCTAGCCCAATAAACAAAGTTCTGATATTTTACAGAATAAAAATGGGACAACTGTGAAGGTAAATACTTGTTAAAAATAAGCATCTGACACTATAATCAATTAATCTGATGCACTAAGCAATAGCAGTATCACAGTTATTTTTAATTTTGGCAAAGCACAAGTCTCTAATTTGATGTTGTCACAGTCACGTCCCATTGTGCTGGACAAAAAAGAAGGCAGTGGAAGGATTAATATTTCCAAAACACCATTCATCTAAAGGATGAAAAGTACAAAGTTTGGATATGACGAAGATAGTAAATAAGAGGATCAGCTATCTCAGTTTATTTAGTTGCAGAAAAATGTTATCCTCTTTCTTAAACTTTGAAAAATTAGATTTGGAAATAATTGAATAGAGAGAAATTATTAAGAATCATTCTGGATTTCTTGTTTTAATTCCAACAGTGTATAGAATCACAGGAATAATATTTTATTCAAAGTCTTTTATGTGAGTTAAAAAAAATAAATCTAATATAGAATATACATATGACGGGATCCCTGCAGACCTTATATAATCTCCACATGAGGCATTAATCTCCTCCACGTTGCAACTGCTTCATAAATGGCCAAGTGTTACAGAGAACAGTATTACCCAGTGCTTTGTAAGTGCTCCATTGAAGAGAGAGAAAGTGTGTCATGTGAGGGCAAGGAGACCCTTCATTATTTCCACAGGAATACTGGGACTGAGGCATAGTTAACCACTGAAATCATCAAATAACTTGATTTCCAGGATTTGTTAGAGACCCTAGCAGAGTCAAGAGAACATTTGAAAGTTCTTTGCTTGAAACCAGTATTATTCTTTAGTGCACTGAACTTTACACAGGTGATGCAAAAAATGAGTTGTGCACAGCTTAATTAATTTGCCTGAGGTCTGAGAAGTTCATGGCAAAACTAAAATTTAGCTCTGTTGAGCCCAGGCCCTATGTCCTAAACTGTAAATTATCATTCTTTGCAACACTGAAACTGTCAGCTCTTATGTACTCAGACACAAA
>NC_138858.1:43442115-43536140 GCF_965183815.1 Platalea leucorodia
CTCACTCACACTTGGTTGCTCAAAATTATCATTGCAGTAAATGTAACTACCATAAGTATGTATTTTTTGCCTGCTAATTCAACCTCTGCAATGATGTTTCTTTGCACGAAGGTTCCTCTTTTGAGGTGCAATGTGGTAAACCAGATTACTCATCAGGTATCAATGGACTTGTTTTCAACAGTTGTGCAAAAGATGGCTACAGGTTAACCTCCCACTCTGTGGGTAAGAGTTTGAGATCAAAAGGTGTGGGGAAGGACTGTTTGTTTCGTACTTCCAGTACAGAGAGTTGAGAGAGGTGGAGAGGAGTATGATATGCCTGGAGGTAGGACACCCACTGGGAAGCCACAGGATTCATGCTTACTTTGAGGGGCACTAAGAACGGACATAGCTCCTCACAGAGAGTTCCACTTGGGTCACCCTCTTCCTGAATTCTCATAATACTAATCTTCTCAGTTTTCTTTTCCAGAAAGCTGCAGATACCATCAAAACCCCCACTGTAGTCAGGGCATCTCTTCTTTCCAGAAAGCCTGTTACAGCCTCATGGAAGACTAGGAGGTTGTTTCAGAATGATTTATTTTTGACAAATCCATGCTGACTGTTACTCATGAACTTGTAATGCAGGGATATCATAAACAGATTGTTTATTTGCTCATCAATCATAAAGAGCAGAGGTATAATTCTCTGGCTTATCTTCCCCCAATAACTTCTAAACATGGATGCCTTTTATTTGGTTTTAATGAACTTTATCCACCTTCCATAAATTCTCGATTACCATTTCACTGGCTCTGACGCTACCTCAGCCAGTAGCCTGTGTACAATGGGGTGAATTTAATGAACAGTCACCAAACTAAAAATAGCTGACTCTTTAAGGAACACTTTAGAGCTTGACAGTAGGTTTGATTGGGGTGTTTTGGATTTTGTGGGTTTTTTTGGGGGGTTGTTTTATTTTTTCCCTTACTTTTTTTCTTTCTCCTTAAAAAGAATATTACCCTTTATCATTACACAATGTTGTGTACTGAGTATACAATGATGATAAGAAATTCATGAGATTAAGGAAGAATATGTTTCCATTAAATTTCCATTTATTTGTATTCTGAACTCTCAATATAAAGGGTCAAAAGAAGATAGAATGGTTTCTTGTTTCTCAACATGTATTAGAAATTTTTAATAAAATCGAGTCACGTCCATAGAGAACAAAAGATAAAAAACCTCCCCCTTGGTCAACAATTAGTATGAACATTTTTCAACAAAGCCAAATTTTAATCCTTCACCATGTACCTGGTAATTCTTTTAGTCTTCCCCCAGAGTCATGAGGAATAGAAACTCAAAAAGATAAGGATTTTTTTTTTCTTGCAGGCTGCTGCACTCAGGAATAAAAGCTTTAAGAACACATCAAATGTTGCCAGAGGCTTGATAACCTTATGAGAATTTCTAAAAACACAAGTACCCATTTATGTTTCTCACTGCTAAACACAAGTCTGTGTTGGAGCTATGCTTTACCACCAAAGCTCAAACATCCGGCCATCTCATAATAATTGCTATGTATATTTATTATATACTTGGTCATTACAAACTTGAAAGAATGTCAGATCACAACACTACTCCACTTAGGAGAGAGAGCATATGCTTTGCAATTTGAAGATCTGCCAAGTGGTATCAAAAGGCAGATTTTGACAGACTTGAGCATAAAGTAGAGCTTGGATGTTCTTTAAAACAATGTAGCAAACAATCTGCATTACCACTTCTTTCCCTTTTTCCTGACCTAGCAGGTAGTTACAAGACTCCTCCTAAACAGCTTAGTTCTTGAGAAGAAATTTTTCCTTGTGTATTTACCTAGAATGCCAGTGAAAGGCATAATAACTTCTTGCTAAGAAATATTTATGTGTATAGTGTCACCTGGTCCTTACTATGTCAGATTGAGTGCACATCTCTGAAATGATGTTACTCACTTATCTTGACATGCCAAGCAGCTAGATAACTAACTATACAAAGGAAATAAGAACCAAATGGCAGGAATAAGTTCAATACCAAATAAGGATGACACATAGTCCTTTATGATATCAAGCATCATTTTTAAGTGAAAACTTGCTGTTAATAAAATAATGAATGCTACTAGATTAAAGAGGGTGAGCTCATAATATGCTGGACCACTGTAGCTCCAAATCTTTAAGATTTGTAATCCTGACCAAGAAAAAAACAGTATTAGTGAGGATGAGGAATTTTCATGTCTCATTTAACTTATGAGAAGCATTAAACATATTGCTCCTCCAAGACTTAAATATAAAATCTTTAACTCTAGATATATGACAGATCAAGAGAAAATGTAATTAAATAACTTAGGGAACACCACTTACAATTTATTCATTTTGCTGATTGTTGGAAAGTCCTGTACTTCCAGACATCTCTGTGCTTGTAGCATCCACTATTTGCTATGTCTTTGTGTTTCGAAAACATTAAGTCCTTGTATTTTTCTATTTGTACAGAGACATCTGAAGAGAACTATCTGGTACCAATTTCCTTTAACTTCTGTTTGGGAACTGTGGCATGAAGGAGACAGATGTTTCTAACAAGCAAAATAAAATTATCAAGGAATAACTGCTGCATCTTAAAAAACAAGAAAACCTAAAGACTCAGGAGGAACTCACAAGCGAAGATATGAAGAACCGTTTATGAGAAGAAGAGTGTCTTTGCTTGTGTCAGCAGTCAAAGACTCAGGTTGCCAGCAAGAGATAGAGAGAAGTTTACATGATACAAAAATAAAAAAAAGGGGGAGGGGGGGCTTATTTAGCATGGTAGGCAGCCATAACTCCTAAAGAACAGGAAAGTGTGTCAGGTAATGGTGTTTTTCTACTTTGTTTGGAACATACACTTTTTATTATCTAAATTGAAAGTCATTACTTTTGGAAGACTGTAAGGTATGTATCTCTGCTTCTACTGTATGTGAACAGGTGACTTGCCAGATGTGGCTTTCAAAATCAGATTGTAGACACGGATTAGCAAAGATGTTGCAGAAAACAGTATGCACAAAGAGTTAGATGCCTGCACTACTGTTATCATCTCAGAAGACAGTGCTGAGGAGTGTATTGGCGTGGATGCAGGTAATATTCAAATTCTGTGTGACTGCAGAAGGATTAAGAACAAAGTATTCCAAAAAGAGATACAAAAGAGCTAATCTTGCAACGTCCCTTAAATGAATTTTCTTTACTCTTTCAGAGCACAGGGCTGTAAATATTGAGTTTACAAATGTGCTTACATCCTGCCAAAAATGAATTTTAAAGTTATTTGTGTTTATGGAAGTATAGTTATATTCACAGAGAGTAATTGTGTCACAAGACTTACCTAGCTAGACACAGGACAGACAACCATCACAGTCCCTTAAGTCCCTTGCTGGAAACAACACAAATTTTAAAAATCTGTGAATAAATCTCTCTAATGTATCTTAAAAGTAATTATGAGGAGATTGTAATTTGGAGTTCTGATTTTTTCTTACACACCATGCAGAGTCAGTTCCTTACTGATTGAAACTGAGATATTGGGTCCTTTCATATTTTATACCTTGTTTGACATGAAAGCACTTTCAATTTTCAAACCCTCATATTGTTTTGATTTTATTTATTTATTTAAACTTTTTCTTCTTTTTCAGCTAGAAGCTTTAAACACAGTTCTGCCCTGAACCAAAAGAGGAATGGAACCTGAGATCACCTTTTCTTATAAACTGGAATGTAAGGACACTTAAAAAGATAATGGGAAATTCCTGAATTATTGCTGTAGTTATTTTCTTAGAAAGGACATCTCAAACAGTAATTTGCCTTCCATATTGTATGAATGAATTTTTTTCCATGATAAGAGCATAACACATGTCCTAAGTCTTTGTATATTGTGTCAACTTAATGGGAAAACAGGAAAATGTGTATAGCTCTTGATTTCAAAATACAGGTGCATTAGGCATCTTTTCTTGTACTATTTTCTGCAGGGAAAAAAAAAAAAAAAAAAGAAAAATCTAGGAGCTACTTTAGAGTTTGAGCTATGCTCTCCTTTATTCTTCTTTCTCAGTTTCTTTATGCTTTTAGCAGGGAAAGTGCTCAAAATTGCTTTTGGAAAGATTGTCTCAATTATAGTTTCTCTTCACTTCTACAGTCATTTTACCGAAGCCTAGGCACCCAGTGCAATTCTCATTAGAGCCAGCTGGAAGATTTCCACTGACTTCACTAAGCACTGGATGGGGCTTTTTGTTTTCCAGATGAAAGTAAGCAGCCTTTGCCCAGATGTTCAACATCCATTGCTTTTGGCCACAATACATGCTCCACACAACCATCACTGGATTCTCCAAACCCTTAGTGTTCCTACCAGTATGCCCTGATGGCCAAACTGTGTAGTTAATTCACCACTTCAAGTAATAATTTTCAAAATAGAATTAAAACTACTTTTTTAAAAGAAACATGTTTCCCTGTGAAAACAGTCATTTTCCTTTCTACCCGGCTTCCCTCTGCCTCACCTTTCTCAAAGAAGAAAAAGTAGTTTTCCTAGAAATACTCATTAGAGGGACAGCCACTACAAGATGTTTCTACTTATAAAAAATGAAAAGAAAAAGAAAACACTGAAGAAAAAACCCAAAATGTTTTCAGAGCTCGTTAAACACTAACAATTTCTTTCACTCTTCTTAGATGGCAGGCCTATTGCTGCAGGAGTCCATTCATTAAAGCTGTTTTACTCCTGTTGCTCTTATGCTTCCAGGTCAGAAGAGCTTGTATCCTGCATTGTGCATTGAGAGGTATTCCACGTGAAAGTAACCGTCACAGCAAGAGCTTGGTGAACAGAATCAAATTACTCACAAATCTGACTGTTTTCCAAGGTTTCTTGAAAAGTAAAATATTGGGCACATTGCTGTATAGTACTTTCCATTGTTAACTTTTGTAATCTTCATCTCCAGGAAGAAGATAAATATTGCACACCTGCCAAGATGTGGCTGCGACTGCACAGATTGAAGGTCATCTGCCCTCTTGCAAAGTGAGGATTAGAACTATAGGCTGTAATCAGTGATAGGTTGTGATGGCTCTAAAGCAACAATCATTTAATATATACAAGAGAAATTATGTAGCTGTTTAAAAAAAGTCACCTGGCCTTTAAAAAACACACTTGAGGGGCTCAGATTTTATATTACACGTCCCCCTTTGAAAAGGCATAGACAAAGAAAATATAATGATATTTAATAATGCTCTAGATTTCTTCTCTGGACTCTGACGTTGTCTAGTAGTGTATCCCACATTATCCACTGGATTATAATACATATTTAAGTTATAGCTGCAAGGCTAAAGGATTTGATAGTAATACCTCATTATTTTTCCTTTAATAGCTGTGAGACAAGTTATTTGCTGGAATAACTCCAGTGAGATAGCAGACTTATACCGGCAAAGAATTTGGCCTTATTAGTCTATGTTACTCCTGCCATAAGCAACAAAACAAAGTAATCTGGGGTTTGATCACATTTGGAAGTAGACACAGGAATTCTGTTGGTTTAAGACTGGTAAGTGTTCAGAAGACAAAAAATACGGAATGGTGTCACAGCTTAAGTAAAACAAGCCATTTTACCTAATAAAATGAATCCACCTCTCTTCAGTACTTTATTACTCCTACAAACTGGAAAGGTTTCTATTTCAAATGACATTGCTATTCAGTAACTAAGAATGATAAGGAAAAAATATATATAGTGTAAGGACAATGACTGTACTTTCGGTGGTCTAGTACCTAAACAACTGAAAATAAATGAAAAAATACAGATTGTTGAACAACAGGATAATACAAAAAGCAAAAAAGTGAATGGAAGGTCCCTCTTGTAAAAAAAGAAAAGAAATCAGGTTCAATTTAACTAATAACAGAACACTAGATCTTTTTCAAAACTTCAATAAATCTGGCCTGATAAAATCCTATGGCCCACAGTTTTATCTTTTAAAGAAAATCCAAGAGGCTGAGAAATGTCATAACACCATTTTTTCTTTTTCCTTGCTTTTTCATTCCTGCTTCTTACAGCATAATCTTTCCAAAAGACATCACAACACCTACACACGTTCTGTTTTGTTTTTTTTTTAATTTTCATTGATGGCTATGTCTAGTACTCTGATAAAAATCCCAGTTTTGCTCGATGCTCTCATCTAGATGTTTTAGAAGTTAGAACAACAACACAGGGATACATATCTGAAGATTAACAAATGGATGTCCTGTCTCAAAAAGGTGAAAGTTTATTTTCCATTTACAAAATATTCATGGAAAGAAGGTAGTCAAAAAACAAAGCGAAGGACTATGGGATTGAGATTCTGAGATTAGGAAGGGAATATAGTCTATAAAAAAAAGAAAAAAATGCAAATTATTCTAAGCTATTTTATTTTCCAATGCAAAGGAAGTTAATTTAAATACATACACATTTCTCACAGTGCAGCAAAATAGCTGCTACATCAGAAACATCAGGATGACATCTAATCTGTCATTTCTTAAATACATCTTTTTAAATTCAGTAACAGAAGGGAGATTATAGATACATAGGTTTGACTTTGGCTACAGCTGTAATGAAATAACCTTAGAGTATAGTTTAGAATAATTAAATTCTTACAAAAATAAATTTAATCCAGAACTTTTAATAGTTCTGATGAAATTTAAGTGATTTTTTGTGTGTTAATGTCTTTTACACGATCTGCTTTTTGTGGTATTATTATGTCTCTCTCTACCTGATTCCTTCCAATGGACATGCTGAAATAGAACATGAAGTACCCTTCTCAGAGAGACTCTGACAAAGCTGAAACCATGAAAAACTTGAAATCCTTTTTAAAAATACCCTTTTCTGAGAAACTGACTGTCATTTTGTGCTACTGTTTCTTTTGATTTCTGGAAGGAAAAGGAAGATGACTCAAGTAGTACAGATGGTCCAGTTTCAGTGTGTTTCTGGCTGTCAAAATGTCTTTGGTCAGAGTCTGGGTTTTACAAATGCTTTGAAATTAGCCTTCATTTTACCTACAGGGCATCACCTTGGATAAATTTGCCAAGCTCTACAGAGACACATTTGTATTGATAACTATTTTAGTAAGCTATTATTGTGTGATCACACCGTACCTTAGGAGCAGGTGAAAATGTGTAATTTTTTTGGAAAGAGAACTAATTTTTTGTGGGTTTAATAAGCTGAAGAGGCTCACAAACGTATCAAGCAAGCTAGCTAGAGCTGCTGCAGTCAAAGGTACCGTATGGTGATGAGTTAAGGGGAAGACACCCATCTTTCAGGAATCAGAAAGCTGTCTGCAGTCATTATCTCTGACAAAAACACATTCTATAGAGGAATATGGAACAAAACCAATTATGCTTCAAGTACCTCTGCAGAGATCCTGGCCATTTTTTAAAATATTCTTCTTTGAAGGTGAGGAAAAGTAATCCAATTTCAGAATCAACTGGTTTAGATCATTTGATCTTTTTTTCCATTTCCGGGCATGGGATATGACAGGAGTAACCTATTATATCTCTTATTTGTCTTGTGGGTTAATCGGGAACAAATACTCTGGAGAAAATCTGTTACCTGTACTGATTTAAGGCCAGAGACTCCAATTATCACATTTCAGGGTTTTTAAATTTAGGGCTTAAAAATTCCTGAAAGAGAAATCGTGAAACTTTATCTTATTTGATTCCAAACAAATCACAGTCACTGTACTCTTGGAGATGTTTTCTATAGATAATCACAAACTAACAGTTGCTTTCAAAGTAATTTTATCTTAGTATTTATTAAAATTTTAGAATTAAATTGTATACTAATTTCTTCTTACATATAATTTTTCCATATTATGAATTAGCTTTTTCTGCTCATAACGCATT
Source organism: Platalea leucorodia (assembly GCF_965183815.1). NCBI lineage: Eukaryota > Metazoa > Chordata > Aves > Pelecaniformes > Threskiornithidae > Platalea > Platalea leucorodia. The sequence continues at coordinate 43,449,964 of NC_138858.1, forward strand.
CTCCATTAATAAAAAATGCAAATAGCAATATCTCCAATATCAAGGCGTAATTGCAGTTTGAGAAGAATTCTTCTTTTCAATCAAACAAATCCCTACATAGATAAAATGTAGGGTATAAACACCTATTTTAAGTCACTTGGTAATGTCTTACAAGTTTTACCGGCTTTCAGCTTAGATCAAGAAATTTACCTTTATCTAATTTAGATTTTAATTCAGTGGTATATTCCTGATCAAGTTTCTCAATTACTAAGCACTGAATGCATTCTGCAAAATGGCAGGTAGAGTGTTTTCTCATCTATATAATAGGTATAACTCTATCATGTCTCTATCTGCTTGTGGTAATGAGAGAAGACATTCATACTTAAAGTCCATTCCTACATGAACATTTTTTCATTCCTTTATTCATTTAGATGTTCAGAAAACCAGTGTATAAAGAGTAGAAGAAAAAAATTAAAAGAAAATCCAAGGGACTTAATATGTCTTGTTTTAAAACACGATGATGAATATACGTCCCATTTGCACTGGAGATTTTCTGTGTGAATAAGACGATATTTCTACAGCACTGAAATGAACCTCAGACCTGCATGCCACCTTGGTCCAGTGGCCAGGAATTGAAGGCTGCTTTTACATGAAAAGGTGATAGTAAAAAAGAGAAACTGCAGTCCAAAAATCAAGGGCCTGACTTGATAGAGATCTCTTTACCAAGTTACTAAAGTTGAATCCTTCCTGCAGCAAAGGATCAGGGCTGTTCTGAGATAAGTGAGAGGAGTGGGAGGTAAGTAGATCCCAATGTGAAGGAGCAGGAAAAAAAAAAAAAGAAGAAAAAAGAACTCAGGAAAAGAGCTATGCAGGTCTGAAAGAGCTTAAAGGAGGGAAGGAACAATTTGGCAGGCCAGTGAAGCTTCTACCTTGGAATAACTAAGAAAATTCTTCAGTGTTAAGAATGATGGAGATTTGTTTGTCATTGGTTTGTATTTCCTTCTGTAATTTCCTTTCATTTGCAATCAATTTTTTAACACTTTCCTTCATTAGAATAAAATTTGCTTTCACTTCATGGACTATAATCATGAAGGTGACTCCCAAAGTAATGAGACCAAATACTGCATTCACTACTGAGTGAATTCATACTGAGGAACACTAACAACAATAATTTTTAGGATGTCTGCAATCCAATAGAATTCGGGGACTTTTAGAAATTGCAGTATGTTTCCCACCAACCTGCAAGAGTAAATTTGAGTTATAGTAGTGTACATGCCAGGACAAATGAAGATCTCACTCTTGGCCACCAGTGCTGTACTACCAAAAAATAGGTTGCAGAGTTGTGGATCTCAACACAGAGTCATATTTCTTTACACCCTTTCCAGAAAGTATTATCCAAAGAGATGGTAGCTTACCATTTGCTGCTCTAGAGACATATGGCAACTGAAATATGTAGCACACAGATTTCGTAAACAGGAATTCTGAAACAGTGAGGACTGGATTTTCGTCACTTAAATGCAAGAATATATCTGAGGTGATAAGTTCTAAGAATATTGTCCCTAGACAATTTATCTACCAAGATGAGGATTATGAGTGGATATTTCAGTTTATCAAAGACCAGACTGATGGAGCATTAGCATTTTTTTCACAGTGCTCTGCTGATTATTGGGACATTGGACTACCTTTTCAGGCATGTTAATTAAGCAGAATAAATCCAGGCCATGTTCTTTACTTTGGAAAGTACAAAAGATAAGCAGATCTTAGCAAAGCAAAAAAGGACTTGAATGCACTTCTTTGTCTCAGTTTGCTCACAGGGTTTATGCTTCCTTCAGTCTTATATGAGAGCTTTCTGGAGCTCCTCGATCCTTTCTGATCTTCTTCCCTCCCTTAAGCACATGATTCTTCAAACACAGAGTAACTTCTCAGACTTGTAGCCTGGTTTTTACATATTTCCCACCTTCCTCTCTGAAATGACTGACGGAAGTAATTCCTGATGATTCCCCTCCACCTGGAGTATCCCTTCAAATGAAATTATTAAAATACTCCATGATCTGGCATTTATCTATAGCATTATCTGACATCTATTACCTATTTATCTATTTATCTAATTGGTAGACCAATTTTTCTGGTCTACAATCTACTTTGTCAAGGACAGCTTCCTGTAGAAAGAAAGATCATCAAAGACCAATGAATTATCCAGAAATCTTGGAGTTTGCAATTATGAGAGTTATGCTCCAAAATAAAAGATAAAAGAGGATGAAGACCATCCTCATTAGTAAAGCTAAATTCACAGACTGTTGAACTAAAAGTTCATAATCTCCAATTGGAATTATATATTGTGGAGATTGCCTTTATCATCCTGTTTCACAAAGACTTTTCACAAAGCCGTGTTGTCATGACTATTAATTTTGGTTTAATTTTGGAGTGTCAAGAAGTCATCTCTGAGATAAAAATGTTTATGTCAAATAGTCATTTTTCAATGAACTGAAAATTAGGCTCACTCATCTAAAAGGTCATCCAAAATCAAGATGAGCTACCCCAGTACCTGAGTGAGCTGACTTCTGGCAGCTTGAACTACAACTTCCTCAAAATTACTATATTCTGCTCAAGTGAGTATTTATTTTGTGCTTTGGAGCATGTCATGTTCCTATTTAGTCTGCATGCACTGCAGGTGTTTGAAAAGAAAGAGGTCCCTTTTGCACTGAAGACTGAGACTTTGGCAAATAATGAAAGCTATGAACTCTACAATAAAATGTATCAACCTTTTTCAGAATGGTGATTTAATTTTTCAAATATCATGAGGCCCTTATGTTTTCATGGGGCAGACACAATAATCCTCTGCCAGCAACAAAAGTAGAACATTTTTGTTGACGCAAACTTCACCACTGCCATGCAATGTAATGAAATGAATTATCTGTTAACAGCAGTTTTCCATAAGAGACTGAAACTGAATCATTCCACTGACTTCACTGAGAATAACATCATATTCTTAGGAACCAGATCCTACTGGAAAAAGTAGATTCTAGTAGGAATTACAATAAAGTAGAACTGTTTACAATCTAACTGTTATATCTCCTGAGGCTTATTTTCGCTGCAATGTAAACTAAAGAGTTGATGGTAATATCACTGTTAACTTTTCTCTTAAGATGTGGATGGAAAACAGTTTGAATTGGGACCTTTAGTAAGTTTTGACATGATTCTCAACTTCAGAGCAAAAGAGGAGGAACAGATACCATATAAAAGCACACTGGTATAGTGCAGCTTTCACTCATTATCATGGGGATCAGTTGTAATTTTAACTGACACATACATAGAAAATTTTTATATGAATTAAGCTAAAGTATCCTAATAAATGAAGGAAAAGATGCTGGTATGCTATGAATTTGCCTGACAAATCTTTTGCTTATTAAATTCTATATATCTGTCCCTGAAGTTACTGAAAAATCCTTTGTTCGTAGTTTCATATCACATCAAAAGGATGCTGTAGTGGAGGAAATATTTCTGTATTCCTTCCCAAAATGCACTAAGGTGTTGAGCCTTATTATACGTCAAAATTCTTTTCTGACTTTACTTTAAAATTTTGATTGATAATGTTTTGAATAGTCAATTTTTCAAAAAAAGACAAAAAATGAAAATTATAACCTTACACCTTGACTGAAGATTTTTTGCTTTTCATAAAATTTTGCCTTTTGACGTGCTACTGTACAAACGTAGCTCAGATTTGGGCTGTAATTACCTGTATACCCTCATTTATAGTTTTGTTTATTTTCCAGTTATCTTGAAAATTTGAATTTTGGGGTTATCTGTCTTCCTAAAGGCCTTGATGTACCATCTTTAGTAACTTAAGTATGTAAGTTACAAGGACAAATAAACACAATAACTTAATTAAAAAACTGCATATTGCTTATTTTACTCGCAAATTGGCATAATATGATTGTTCACAAATATATATGTTCTTTGTTTTAACCTCTAAGCATTTGACTTTACTGTAAGGCTTAACTGGAGATACATCTACAGCGTAAATAGTGTACACCACTTTCTTCCTATGTCATGCAGACATACAGTGCCAATCTGAGGCCAAGTGACTGCACCATGTCATATGTGTCTGGAGTTGATGCTCTTCTAATAAGTCAACCCCTGTGCCTACACAGAGAAAACCTTAATGTGCATGTTATTATGATTTTGCCTCCAGTTATGATCACCTCAACTTTGCATTGTACACAGAAGTAATTTGTATTTGGCCTTATAAGAAAGTTTCCCTACAATTAATTCTGTGAAACAAATTACAGAGATGCTTACATTATTTCTGGAAATTTCAGTGTGACACATCATTGAACACGAATGTTATATTTATGTTTTAAGTCATAAGTAATAGGCATCATAGTCTCTGTCATCATAGTCTCTATCAAGTTGGATGAACTTGAGGGAACGAACTCTCTAATGTTAAACCTGCAGTGAAGACTAACTTTAAAAAGAAGTATAAGCCTTCAACCGTTGTGTTGAATTGCAGTTGTTAGCCATTGTTAATAGTGTCCATAACTTGAGTTGTCACTGCCACTGTACCTTTTTGTCTTGAGGAGGGCAAATAAACAAACCAGGCTGCTCTTCCTAAACACATCACACACAGATTTAAGCCATAGGTGTGATGATAAGGTAAAAAGACATTACCGGTAAAGGTATATTAGTAAGCCAGTCTTAAGGCTCAAGACACAAACCTGTTGCAAGCAGCCAGTGAGATCTCCCAGACGCTGTCCTCTCCCCTCCCTTCTTACAAAGAAGTGGCAACTCCACTGTGGTGGTTTCTCAGTTCTAGAAACCTGTGGTAGCTCTGAATTATGTTAATTGAGTTAGTCCTTGCTGACAGATGTGTTCCATCTGGGCAGCCAGCTAAAACTCAGTAGGGTTTGTGAAAAATGTGGACAGAATAAACTGCCAACTAATTGATTGAGATATTCTCAAGGGATATGATTCAGAAAAGACGGGCTCAAGGAGGATCCTGATTGAATTTACTTTGGCCTTTCCATTCATTCAGAATTCCCTGGAGGTGGCATTCCTCATGATGAATGACATCTGTGTTAGGAGCAAAACAAGAAGGCTGTATTATTGGGTAGATGTTCTCAATTCTCTGCATGGGGATTAGGAGAACATGGTTGCTTATTGGTATGAAGGAAATCTGTGCAGCCCAGATAATGTACAAAGTGAGTATCAATCTGCTGTCAAATTTATGTGTAATGGGCTTTGTCCTTATATTTGTGTAATATTTTTAAAAGGCACTCCTGTAATTATAATAGTGGACAGAAGAGGGGCATGATAGGTGGCTGGTTGTGTACCCATTGAAGTGGTTAGAAAAGCTGAGACATGTTTACTGCACTGGCAGTGTGATAGGGCATTAATGACAGAGACAGGAAAAAATTTTAAAATATATTATTTAAATTTAACTAATTAAATGAAATATAAATAAATAAGAAGGGTTCTCACAGATGTTACTTTTCCTGCTTCTTTGAGTAGTTAACTAAAAAGACTGGTGACATGGTAAGACTTCTAGTCTTGCAGGATGTTTGTTCTGGTTTCAGCTGGGATAGAGTTAATTTTCTTCTTAGTAGCTAGTAGAGTGCTGTGTTTTGGGTTTAGGATGAGAATAATGTTGATACACTGATGTTTTGGTTCTTGCTAAGTAGTGCTAGGCTATTGCTAAATAGTTGCTAAGTAGTGCTTACACTGGTCAAGGACTTTTCAGCTTCCCATGCTCTGCGGGGTGCACCAAGGGCTGGGAGGGAGTACAGCCAGGGGGGCTGACGCAGACTGGCCAAAGGGTTATTCCATACCATATGATGTCATGCTCAGTATACATGTTGGGGGAAGAAGAAGGAAGGGGGGGATATTCGGCGTGATGGCATTTGTCTTCCCAAGTAACCGTTGCACGTGATGGAGCCCTGCTTTCCTGGAGATGGCTGAACACCCGCCTGCTGATGGCAAGTAGTGAATGAATTCCTTGTTTTGCTTTGTTTGCATGCGCAGCTTTTACTTTACCTATTTAACTGTTCTATTTTATTTTACTTCAATTATTAAACTGTTCTTATCTCAACCCACGAGTTTTCTTCCTTTTACCCTTCCGATTCTCTGCCCCATCCCACTGAGGGGGAGTGAGTGAGCAGCTGTGTGGTGCTTAGTTGCTAGCTGGGGTTAAACCACGACAATATTTTACTGAGGAGAGTGGATCCCTGCCTCTGTGCAGGGTTCAACCACTGAGGATGAGTTGTACAATGAAGGCCTGATTCCTTTGTTCAGCACATTACCTCTTGAAAAAAACAAACTGATTAAAGGAAGAATTTCTTGAAACTTCCTGCAAGGTTTTCTCCTCCAAATTGCATCCCTTTCCACTTTGTGTCCCTTGACTGTGAGATTTCACACAGTCTCAGAAATGTTGGTTAGAACAGGGATCACCCAGCGCCACCTCCTGCTATCATCAGCATTTGATCAGACCAGCCATGGCTTTTCCTGGTTAATTTTTGAAAATATCAAAGGATGGAGATTCCACATTTTTGCAACTGGTTGTGGAATTCATTGTTAACCAACAAAAAATTTGGTTACCCACAACTTTTTGGGGTACCCAGTTCCAGGGCTGCTCCACCCTCCTTGTGAAAAAGCCTGTCCTAATATTGAATTTCAGGAGTATCATCTTTCTGGGCTATGTAATAATGACACATGAATAATCGCTAGTAAGCAATTGACTGAACAAAGAGTCCTCCAGGAGAACTTATGGCAAAGCTAGAAAAGTAGAGAGATCTGATCCTACGCCTCCGATTCAGCAGAATTGTAAAATTGTACTTACATGGCCCTTCATAATTATTACTTTGGAGCAAATTCTGATTCTTTTATTCAACAAGATGCTTATCTCCAGTAACGTATGAAATAAACTCAGGTTTGCTGTGAAGCAAATTCAAATTTACTGGGAAGTAAATTGCTTGGCCATGTGAATAAGTCTGAAAGGCACCCTGTGGATAACACAAATAATATCAGCTTTCTGTCTTTGCTTCTTTCTATGTGCTCTTTGATGATGTTCTCTCTAATAAAGACAACCTTCTTCTTAAAAATTTGCTTTATCCCTTCTACAAGGAATTTCACACACCAAGAACCAGGGAATGCCAAGTTAAGATATGCAGCATTTCTGCAACACTGAAGAAAGTGTTGAAAACCTAAGCTCAAAAAAATTTAATAGGAGAAGTTTTTGCAAAAAATATTTTGACAAGTTCTTTTAATTAACCTCCTTTTAGGGCATTAAAACAAAAGCTTTCTATTTGAAGCATCTTTTTTTTGAAATAACAGAAGGTAAAGCTGTCTGTGGGCTCAACTACTTCAACTAGAACCAATGATTGCTACTATTGGACTTGAATGCAATGGATGTGCCTTTTAACCTGCTCTGATAAAATGTGTCTACAGCTACCAGCACTCAAGCTTGTAGTGCTGTTAGGCATGCAAAAACATCCAATATCTGTCTCTTATTCATTGTAAACTATAGCAAGGTTTATTCAAAGAGATATTTATACATGAATAGTATGTAGCTTTCAGCTTAGAAGCACTACAGGTTTAAGTGTTTCCCTTCAATTTGTGCACTGCATGAGTCATACAAGAAAGCTGCTGGGCCGACACTTTGTTACTGAAAATTTACTGGAGTTCTATTCTTGACCTTAATTTGTGCACAGTCAAGGGGATTTCTAAAATCATAGATATGTCTTCTTCTAGCTCTATTTGTGCCAGTAAAGATGGTCTATTTCTGGTTGCACATTACTCTTCTGTAACTGCTAATGCAAAATAGCATGTGAGTGAGCCCTAATCTGCTTTAGAAGATTGATCAGGGTTAGCTCAAGCCTCCTTCATTGGTCGGTTAGATAATTTAATCCAGTTTTACCTGATAGTATTCAAAGGAGCTCACATAGTTTTTTCCATTGACAGAAGGCATAGGAATTGAAAGTACAAAGGATGGTGTTATGGTTTAACCCCAGCCAGCAACTAAGCAACACACAGCTGCTCACTCACTACCCACCCCCAGTGGGATGGGGGAGAGAATTGGAAGGGTAAAAGTGAGAAAACTCGTGGGTTGAGATAAAGACAGTTTAATAAGTAAAGCAAAAGCCACGCACACAAGCAAAGCAAAACAAAGAATTCATTCACTGCTTCCCATTGGCAGGCAGGTATTCATCCATCTCCAGGAAAGCAGGGCTCCATCATAGGTAACAGTTAATTGGGAAGACAAAATGCCATCACTCTGAACTTCCCTCCCTTCCTTCTTCTTCCCCCAGCTTTATATGCTGAGCATGACGTCGTACGGTGTGGAATATCCCTTTGGTCAGCTGGGGTCAGCTGTCCCGGCTGTGCCCCCTCCCAACTTCTTGTGCACCCCCAGCCTACTTGCTGGTGGGGTCGGGTGAGACGCAGAAAAGGCCTTGACTCTGTGTAAGCACTGCTCAGCAATAACAAAAACATCCCTGTATTGTCAACACTGTTTTCAGCACAAAACTAAAACATTGCCCCATACTAGCTACTACGAAGAAAATTAACTCTACCCCAGCCAAAACCAGCACAGATGGTCACAAATCAGAATAATTATTTAAAAGGTGGATATTTGGCTTTGGCTGAAGAAGCTAAAGATTTTAGAGAGAAGTCATTGAGTAAACAGGGAGAAGCTCTGACCTGGAATAAGACTGAATCAATCCATTATTTATCTTTTCCTCCAAAAAAGCCCAAACTTCCTTCCCCTCCCCACTCCTGGAGACATTCCAAGCTAAACCTATAGAATTCCATCCCACATAACACTCTATCTGTGCCTCCAATGGTATTTCTGATTACAAGTTGTGAATTCTGAAACAACCCAGAAAATATATAGCTAAAATGTCCAGTTACATGTCTAAAAATAAAAAAGTGTAAAGTACCGTCTCAGCCTCACACTGCCAATTTATACTGTGAAAGTCTGGAAACCTTAAGATCCAACTCACAAAATGAACACTCACAAAACTCCTTAATAGACCAGGTATTTTTAAAAGGTATTTAAGCAACTAACATCTATTAAGTCTATGCCTAACACACATTTACTGATGTCCCCAAACACTTTTAAAAACTGTCTTCTTTGTTCCTAATGGGTATACAATTTGTAAACTGGTTTCTATGGTTCCCAGACTCATGGAGGGCACACGCGTGTGTGTGCGCACGCACATGCACATGCATGAGAGATAGTAATAAGGAGACATACGCATATTTTTCCAGCATAGCAAAACAAGCATAACAACACATCAAAGTCTTTAACAGCATGCAGAGGAGTATGAACAGGGATAGAATTAGTTTTACTTTCTTTCAGGACAACTTGATACTTGAAAGTTTAAGGATTATACTACAATCCAAAGCACAGTTTGTCTGAGAGTCCAAGGATCACCAGTGAGTTTGCCACACTCTTGTATCCAAATTCTTCTGCAGTTTCCTCTGAAATGTCATTTTATAACCTTATACCATTTTTTTTTCCTGTCAAAATAAGCCCATGGTATCTAAATTGGCCTCAAATTAATGTCTCCTTAACCACCAGCTATACTGTCAAGCAGATTGGGTGATACAGCTAATGGTTCTTTAGCAGATAGTTCTTCCATAATTCTAGCTACTGTATGTTTCATTGTTATATTTTTTTCCAAGATCAGACAGACCTTAAAGAAGCAGAATAAAAGACACACATGCTCGCACATACACATATCTCTCATACTCTGATTTGCCAGAAAAAGTGAATTGGCCCAAGTTCAAGAGCCATTCTTGAAGCAGAACCTCTTTTAATAACATTTCATACAGCTGAAGAGCCAATCCAAGCATGTAAGTGAATGCTACCAGAGTTTTTTAATCCAGATAAAACCCCTTCTGTAAAAGAACTGAAAAACCTGCTGAAATACAAAGGGAAATGTACACCTCTGAAGTACAAGATACTCTCTCCAGAAGTCAGAATTTTTGCTTTCATTCAGGCCCACATCCACTATGAAAAATGATTCCATACTTCTGACATTGTCAAGGAGACTTTGAGATCTAAGAATTGGTACCACTGCAGACTAAGACCTATAACCACCTGACCTGGTGAAGGATCCTGAACTGCTTCATTCATGTGTCTGGAGACTGAGACAACTGAAGTGAGAACCAGGAGACAAAACAGGGAGGTTCAGATTTTCCCAGCTACCAGGAACTTACCTCCCAGAGAAAGCAAGTTTTTATAAATGTCGGCTTCTTGCTCCTTGTCTTTTCAATAGCCAGTAGCTAGATATTAAAATACATGGACTGCTAGGTGTCTTGTCAGTGTACAAATAGAGAAAACAAACTATTTTTTACATTACATCACATACCTTTCCGCACCCCAACCTCACATAATCCCTTCTAATAAGCAGGCATGAATGCATCTATTAGATGAGTTGTACATCCATCCATCCATCCACCCACCCATCCATCCATCCATCCATCCATCCATCCATCCAGTAGTTGTCATGGCAGATTAGATTCACAGCTTCCATGAACTGATGCTAGGAGATGTTGACCTGATTTGAAAAGCACCATGGTGAAAATCCAGTCCTTGCTGAAAAAGATGCTAGTTGTTACTTCCTGAATAAAGTAAGTAAGTAAGTAAGCTCCGCAGACCAACCTCAAGAAACTTCAAGAGGTAGTGGGAATAGTATCAAGGACTTGAAAAGTTTTTGGAAAGTGTGTGTTTTTTGATAGGAATCCACAGTGTATTCCCAGAAGCCTCTGAACCAGTCTATGCACTCTGAAAACAAAATGCATCTTCAAACTAGGATTAGATCTCACAGCTTCATAACTTTTCTCCATACTATAGTTCTAGCTTCACATATAAAAGTTAGCAAGAATAATCTTTCTGTACCATGGGCCAACTATACCTACAGAAAAATGTCCTTGCTGCATTCACAAGGTTACAACAATAACCATGAATTGATCTTTGAGCTAGATGGAGATTGTATTGACACAGATGAGTGATAGCAAGAAGAAAGAGAAAATGGTGATTTTCAGATCATGACTTGCTTGTGTAAATGGAAATACAGAAGAATAGTACCTTAAGAAAATTGATATAAATGTGAAGTTTTAGGAATTACAGATAAATGGCAGCACATATACTTACAGAGAAAGCTGGGAAAGGTTCGTAGAAAAAAAGTGAAAGAAAGAACAGAGGGCTAGCTCAAGTAGATCAGGTAAAGAAGATTTTTATGGACAACAGAGGAAAGACTGGGATAGTATCATAGGGCTGTGTGTTAAAACAGGATGTGAATTAGGAAAGACTGTAGGGTAGGAAGTAAAGAGAAAAACAAAAAGCAAGAAATAGTTAAGTATATATTACACAGACAGCTAATCTGCAGATGTCTGGAAGGCAAGGGGGATGTCCTGAACCACTCCTGACCTGGTAAAATTTTGAGTTACAAAGTAAAGAGGAACCACCATTCTGCCTGACTTGTTCACTTCTAGAGGCAACCAAAGAGTTTTCAGCTGTCTCTTTAAGCCAGGCTAGTGATTCTAACTATACACTTTCCAGTCTCTCACGTTTTCTCTGTGTTGCCTCATCCAAAATGTGTCCATAAGTCTCCTCTGTGTCGTGTGCAGGGGCCATAGGGCAAAAATAAATCAGGAGCGAGGAGTTTAAATTAGATGCAGAAGGTAAAGGGAAACCAATACAGAGATTTGAGGAGGAGCCATCCTATAAATGTGTGGCAACACTTGTCTGTTTTAAAAGCCAGCCTCCTGCTGTTCACATTTGTATTTAATTTGCAAACAGTAGGCGGAAATTTGGAACTTGTGGACTTTCAGTTCCTCCTGATGCTCTGCATGTTTTAGCTGGGAAAACACTTATCTAGGCTGACAGTGTCTTCCTTAGCTGAAGGTCAAAAAAAGGATGCTGAAAGAGATGCCAATGAGAAAAACAGGTGCCTGTAGACTGACTCCAAATGTTAAGCTCCAGCTAGTGTTTCAGGAGCTATTTTTAATGTAACTAGACTGACTGGAGCACTTTAAAATGTCGATAGCATGGCATTTAACATGTACTTAAGTACCATTTTGCACGTTTCTGTAAATGTTACAAAAGCTCAGTTATTATATCTTGGATAATATTTTTCACATTCAATTGCTTTTCTATTTGTTTCTTTTTTTTCAGTATAGTCAAAAAAGTCTGCTTCCATCCTCAGTTTTTGCTTGCAGTTATGTAAACTTTCCTCTTCCCCTAAACACAGTACAGTACTTCAAAACTATGGGTTTGTTCTCCTGCACTGCTATCCACTCCCAGCAAGCTTCCAGTGCTGGGGAAAGGAAAGACAGAACCTGCATAAAAGTGCCTCCCCTACTAGTTAGCTATCACAAGCCATTTCCACAGTTTTCTCTCTCAGAAGATCTTCTGATGCCATTAATCATCTAGGTTATCAGTCTAAGCACAAAATCCAACTCAGGAAGTCCCTATACCTTGGTTGCTTGAAGCTAGGAAGGCATAGTAAGGGAAGTATACTGCATATGCCCGGTTCCTATGTTATTCCCTTGTGATCGACTACTATGATCTACATACAAGAAACCATAGGCTAGAGAAGCCTATTGTCTGTCTTGCTATAAATGTTCTAAAGTATATCACATGTTGCCACTTCTTTAGCCTCCAGTCACCAGAGTCTCAAAAGTCTAGACAGGATTTACTTTTCTAATAAAAAGAAACAGGACAGAAAAAAGAATCTAAAAATAACAGTCTTCTAGACCTTTTTTTCACTTATTAAAAAAAAAAAATACAAAACTTCAGTTATTACTTTCCTTTCCTGTTAGACACAATTTAGTAAGAAGCACACATCTAGCCAATAGAGTGACTTCTAACCAGAGACATAATAGTAGTTCTGGCAAGTTTGTGTGTTGGACTCACAGTCCTACCAGAAACTCAGTGCAATGGGATTCTGGAATACATCTATTAACTCTTCCAAAAATGTTTTTTTTTTGGACTGAGATTAAGTATTATAAATATAGCCCCAAAGTGACTGCTTTACACTGGTATAAACAGAGGGGGGAAAAAAAAAAAGAGTAGAACAGCTCTGGCAGTTTTACTCGTAGAGCTGCAGTAACTCTGCTGCTCTGTCTCATTCTTTGCTATGAAAGAGTTGAAAAGGCTTAGTGGTTAAAATACAAATTAGATTAGTTCTTAACAATGCATTTGCATACTCTGTTACTCAGTCTCTGCTATCAGAGATACATACGATATGTACATCCCATGGCTTTTCTGATAGAAAGTTCCAGAGAGCTTGAAGTTGTGGTCCACACTCCAGCTAGGATATTCTTGTGTCATGACGCAGACAAAGCCAGGATTTCTCAAAACCGATTTTGAGTACGGTAGTGTCAACTAAATATTTCAGGATACCAGACAACTCATTTTCACCAGATTTCTCTATATCTGCACTGAAGAGCAGACCTCAGGAATCACAGAAGACATGTGGCCTTGCTTGTAAAGCATTGTATGGGGACATAGATGGAAAAAACAAGACATAGTCAAGGAGGCACAAGCTCCATCTATAAGACAGGACATGATTTGGCAATAAACAGTCAGGTGCAAGGGAAAGCTTACATGCTTTAAAAGAGCTTCATCAGCTAAGGGACAGAGGCTATGCCCACTTTCCTTTCCCAACACTGAAAGGTAGTATCACCTGAAAATCAGCTCAAACCCTTCATAGATGACTCTTCCAGCTTTCACCGTATGAAGAAATTTTTCTTCAACGTCTCCCTTTCCTCTATTCTTGCACCTGGCAATGAGATAAATAAGCTTGGTCCCAACCTCACTTCTAACAGTTCCCTCTATATACACTTGGACTAAGCAACTGTGATCACATTTTGGTATTTTTAGCATAATTATAAGCAGAATCTGCACTTCAATAACAAGCAGTGCTCTGAGCAGAAAGAAAGAATCACTGTGAAATGAGTCCTCTTTCCCCTTGTGCTCCTTGTTTGGCACTGCTAAGAGATTAAGCAGAAGTGAATTCTTAATTAACTAATGAATTAGTACATATATCTGGAACTGGCATTTGGAAATAGGATAGAAAAAGAATTTTTCAGCATCAAGCTTAGCTTAAGAATTTTTCTAAAGGAAAAAATATTTTTATTAATTTGTAATTAGGCAATAAGCTTACAGGAGAAGAGCAAAACTTGTTTTTAAGGGACAGATAGGCAGAGACATGTTTTGCACAGAAAGAAAAATTTTCAAAATAGGAGGTACTTTTAAACCACAGTCTAGTGTAACGTAGTGTCCTGCGTAGCACATATTCTATTTGACTTGCAGTAACTGTACAATATGAATCCCTATAGCCTATATTGCTTTTACATTCATAGATCTCAAAGTAAGCTACAGAAGACAAATATTCAAATTTCATAGCTGGGAAGTGCTGATGGTTCAGTAATTTCCTCAATGCTTGTAAATTGCTGGCAAATCCAAGAAGAGGATTCTTGTTCTTAATTCCAAACCAGTGTCCTATATACTAGAATATTCTGCTTGTCCCTGGACTTTGTACACAAAAAGAACTCCTTAAATACCTGTATTTTACTCTTATTGTTATTATTGCATTCTCAGCATTGTAGTACCTGAGCAGATTTACATTATTTAGAAATACAGCAATCCCCGAGAAGATAGGTTTAAAACAATAATCCCATTTCTATCCTTGAACACAGATTAGTTACTTATCAAAGCATCCAATGTGGGAAATCAAAGACAAATGTGAAACAAACTTTTTTTTTGTAGTTCTTTGAAGTTACTTCTCTCCCAGCAAACAGCTGCTTCCTGAGATATGTCTGTTCGTTTCCGAGATTCTTATTTTCTCAATACTGAGCAACACTAGGCAAAAGTACCTGGAACAGGACTGGATCAGGATTAAAAGCATATTGGAAATTATGATGGTGTTATAGCTGTGTATAGATTAAACAACAGCATGATCATCACAGTACATCCTAGATAAATTCATCTTGAGCATTTCAGAGCTCTTAACCTTGAACTCTTCACTTAATGAAATTATGTACAGCATATTACAATGTCAGCAGTGCAGATCATACATCAAGATGTTAAAATAGTTCAGAAATACAGACAGCACATTTATCAACTCATATATTTTTACCTTTATGATCTTACCTATAGAATTTTGGACATATTAGAATGAGTAACAAATTTGAGTCATGTTCAACAAAGTCACACCATTGTCCAAACAAGCAAAAACAAACAAAGAAAAGAAGCAAAACATAGGTATTAAGCTGAAAACATCAATATTCATAAAACTGCTGTTGTGTTGATTTAACCAAGCTGTGGGTCTGGCCATTTTGCAAAGATTTTGAATTATGACATCCATCAATATTAACTGTAAATGTTGCATTGGAGTGCACTTGGCAGAGCTGGGAATGAGCACATGCAAAGAAACAGCAAGCTGAACACATACAAATACACCATGGTAACGTGTACAGGGGAGAAAGTTACATGCAAGAAATCTATAGCAGTCTGTTCATAAACTTTAAGAGCATCTGTTAAGCAGGATGATTCAGATGCACCCAGCAAATAAAATCCATGTTAATTACACATATTTTCCCCATTATGTTATGGGAGCTTCAGAATGGATAAGATTAAACTTTTGTCTGTCAATATGGGCCAGACTATTAGGGTTAATGGGTCTTGCATATCTTCAAGAATTTTCAGACATTAAACACTAAAACATACTCATTTTTAAGAATGTGAAGAAGGTCTCCAAGCAGGAAAAAAAAAAAAAAAAAAAAAAAGAGAACAAACAAAATTGTTCATGCGTTAAGTAGAGGATAGCTTTCATCAGCAGACCAAGGTTTCTTTAATTAATTTTCCATAATAAGCAGGTTTAATGTTGTAATGTTGTAAAAACAGTTAGGAAGAAAGTTTGGCTTCTGTTTGCCTCTAATAGGTGAAGTTTATTTAGCTGCAACTCTTTTGAACTCACTGGTTTTACTTTAGCTTAATTGTGGTGTAAAGCAAGGACCCTTGTCTGGAGATCAGGGAGAGATATTTATAACTTCATAATAACATCCAAATCTTTTTTTCTTTAGAAATACCACACCTAAGACCTCATAGATACATTTCAACTATCAACCTAATCCAAAGGGATGTTTCCACTGTTGCACACTCGCTTTAAACCATTGCAACTGTAATGGCTATAGTGCTGTAAAATTGAAGAATTTCATCCAAAAGATTAAGGTAAAAAATTAAGTACTTTTCCCAAGCTTTTTAAAGATCCATTATCATCATAATGCAAAGCAAATCACAGGAAAGCTTAAGGTCAGATAGAGAGAAGACAGCCAGTACGTAAAGAAACTTGTCACCTTCTCCAGTTTCTGCTGTTTCTGCTTAGTATTTTCCTTCTCCTTTTTATTTTGTATTAATTCAGATTTTATTATTGTGGTTGAGAGAAGTAATAGAAAAGGGATTTCCAGAAGGTTGGTAATTTGGTGCTATCCAGTACAGCAAAGACCATTAGCAGACCTGATATTTTGTCCTTTTTTTATGAATGTTACCAGACCTTGCCTCCAGTCTTGTTTGACTAGTGTTTGTGAAGCCTTGTCCCATGAATGGAAATTGACATTTTGAGATTAAACAGAGTGTACTTTTTGAGTTTTAGTTAGTGATCGACTTAAAGTCAGTGTGGAAATGAACAGGACTTAGAAACACTATAAAATGTTGGTATCTGATATTACCTTTCCCGAACATCACAATCAAGGGATTGCTGCTAACATTCTTTCTGCAACTGCAGGAAAAAGACAACGAAACTTTCAATACATATCTTCATCCTGATCTCAACAATATAAGACTAACTTTATGTCCCTCTGCCAATATACTTTATTAACAGAAACCTAAATACATATATATAAGTATCTCTTTACTCTCAATTTCTCATTAAATGGTTGAGTTTTCAGATGGAACAATCCTTCATATGAGCATTAAATTTAACAATTAGGACCCTTTTGGGATTAGTTGTCCATCTGTTTTGTTGACTGAATCTTACCCTTTTTAAAGTCAAATGCAAAAGCTAGGAAAACTTCAACAGAGCTCAGATTTCATCCAATATGTCTTTCTCTCTCATATTCAGTAGTAACTTTTCAATTAGTTATGATCAGAGATTAATATCCATAATTGGAAGCATAACATTTATCACAACAAATGTTTAAGGTGGGTTTTTCTGTAGAATAATAGAATCATAGAATGATTTGGGTCGGAAGGAACCTTAAAGTTCATCTACTTCCAACCCCCCTGCCATGGGCAGGGACACCTTCCACTAGACCAGGTTGCTCAAAGCCCCATCCAACCTGGCCTTGAACACTGCCAGGGAAGGGGCATCCACAACTTCTCTGGGCAACCTGTTCCAGTATCTCACCACCCCCACAGTAAAGAATTTCTTCCTAATATCTAATCTAAATACCCTTTTTCACTTTAAAACTGTTACCCCTCATCCTATCTCTACATTCCTTGATAAACAGTCCCTCCCTATCTTTCTGGTAGGCCCCCTTTAAGTACTGGAAGGCTGCTATAAAGTCTCCCCAGAGCCTTCTCTTCTCTTGGTTAAACAACTCAAACCCGCTCAGCCCATCCTCACAGATGAAGTGCTTCATTCCCTGATCATCTTCGTGGCCCTCCTCTGGACCTGCTTGAGCAGGTTTATGTTTTTCTTTGGTTTTTTTTGGTTTTGGGTGTTTTTTCCTGGAAGTTTATACTTTGGAGCCAACAAGTAAGTTTATTATCTGGATCCCTAAAACCTCAGCCAACCCTTTCACTGAAGAGGTAATCTATCACAGATGTCTGAGAAACAGTTTTTGGAAACAAACCCGAGCACCACAGTTAAGCCCTTCGCAGAAGTCAAGTCTAAACAGTTTAAAAAAAACCCACAGAAAGGTATTTTAAAAGTTTCTTTTTAGGGAAAGGGTGATTAAAAGTAACAAAATATTAATAAGTCCTTATTGCAAGAAGTAAGCAAGAGCTCAAATATTCACTGCCCTTAAAGTGGTTCTAACATTTCCCAATAAGTGGAGGGGGCACACATGGTAACAGACAAAAGGGAGAAAGACTTAGCATCCAAAGCTTTTATCACACTTACATATCAGCCAGTCCAAGTCATTCTTCTTTTTAATCTAATACATCCCAAAGTTGCTTTTCATATAAAAATTACAAAGTAACAATGAAGACAACTAATCAGGATGTGTATCTCCATGTGTTTCCTTGTGACACAGTGTCAGGAGTAACAAAGTTCATATCTGAAACTATTGTCTCTTGCAGTGTTGACAATGACATTAAAAACAATCCCTGATATTCCTCTGCTTCTTTCATTTCCTTCGTGTATGTAATATAATGTCTGTCATTTACCCTGCCTTTAAACAAACAGAGCACTGTGTGGCTCAACTTGTGGCTGATTCATTACTTTGAATGAAGTGTAAGTTACTGCTTAAATATTCAAGATTAGTACTGCATCACAACAGCCAGCAACATTACTTTTTTGCTTTGTTGTTTCTCATCCTAAAACTTAGAGATTTAGAAACCCGCTGCTCAAAACTATTCCAGAGTGAGAAACACCCCTGGTTGTCTTCTGTGAGCTTCTGTTTTACCCAGATTATACAAGCCATTTAAGGCAGAGTACTCAACAACACAGATAAACCTACACTGTACTATGAGATCATGTAGAAATACTACAGACTAGAATAAAATGGACTCTGATGGACTTATGAAACAGTAGTCCATCTTTTCTGCCAATCACAGTCATGTCTGCAGTTTCTCATGGTCACAGATATAGACAACTGAAAGACCTAGGACTACTGAGTCACATTTCCTATCAACAGATTATAAACCAATACAGAAATGTAATCTAAATACCATCTCCATTGTACTATTGCAAATGCTTTATCTTGTACAGCTTAGAATCAATACAGCAAGTCAACATGACTTTTAAACACTGTGTGAACCACAATATTAACTCCAAATGCCCTACTGACAGCCTTTAACCAGACAGTCAAGGGTCAATGAACTCTGAGGATTCCAAGCTAATTCCTGTATTGTTTTAGCACTTCCTTTACTGTATTCCTTTCACCTTTCCCTGTGTATTCTTCTCCTTCTTTTCCTCTTCTGAGAAATGCTATTTAGAAGCTGGACAGGAGATAATGATTTCTTGATAATAAAACAAAGGTATTATAATGATACCATGAAGGGACAGAGAGGAGCTGCCGCCTTTGATAACGGACCTGCTGTTTCCATAGAATTTAGCACATGGCTCCAAGTTGATGCTGTGACCTGGAACTTTCAGGAACTCTGAGAACAATACGGGTTGATATCACCCATTTTGCCCAAAACTGAAAATACTAATGTGGACTCAAGGATCCTTGGAGATATAATTCTGGATAAAAGACCCAGTCTGATAACTGTGTAGTGCCCAATCCTTTTTCATTCTTTATATATCACTGTCTAAGGTCAAAGTTGTACTCAAGATGGTCTGTAAGGACAGTATATTAAATATTGTGAAGAAATAACAGAATCATCGAATCATCAAATCATAGAATCGTTAAGGTTGGAAAAGACCTTGAGGTTGGAAAGGATCATTGAGTCCAACCATTAACCTAACACTGCCAAGTCCACAACTAAACCATGTTCTCAAGCACCACGTCTACATGTCTTTTAAATACCTCCAGGGATGGAAACTCAACCACTTCCCTGGGTAGCCTGTTCCAATGCCTGACTACCCTTTTGGTGAAGAAGTTTTTCCTAATATCCAACCTAAACTTCCCCTGGCACAGCTTGAGGCTGTTTCTTCTTGTCCTATCCCTTGTTACTAGGCAGAAAAGACTGCCACCACCTCGCTACAAGCTCCTTTCAGGTAGTTGTAGAGAGCAATGAGGTCTCCCCTTGGCCTCCTCTTCTCCAGACTAAACAACCCCAGCTCCCTCAGCCGCTCCTCATAAGACTTGTGCTCCAGACCCTTCACCAGCTTCGTTGCCCTTCTTTGGACACGCTCCAGCACCTCGATGTCCTTCTTGAAGTGAGGGGCCCAAAACTGAACACAATACTCGGGGTGCGGCCTCACCAATGCCGAGTATAGGGTCAGTATCACCTCCCTGGTCCTGCTGGCCACACTATTCCTGATACAGGCCAGGATGTTACTGGCCCTCTTGGCCACGTGAGCACACTGCTGGCTCATGTTCAGGTGGCTGTCAACCAATACTCCCAGGTTCTTTTCCACCAGGCAGCTCTCCAGCCACTCTGGCAGCTCTCCAGCCACTCCAATAGGAGAGACCATAGAAGACATATCAAAGTCTTTGCTGTATCTATGTTTTTAAAGTGGATATCTCCAGATAAAGTTTTACACTTAAGCATATATAATTACTACCTACAGGATGTAAGCCTCTGAGAAGAAAAATTCCCATGCATTTGGTAATGTTCTTTGTATTGATACAGCAGTATTTTAGGATGGCTGATAGATGGCAGAATGAAGAAGTAAGAGAGAAAACAAGTAAGAAATTAGCAATGGATGCATGTCCTCAGAGGGTCTTTATGTGTCCTGAAGCCCTGTCTCCAGTCTTTGGCAGCACAAGCTCCGTGTCTTTTTTCACAGTATGTGCAGTTGAGACACATACTCACTGCTTCTGCCATGGATTAAGACATGGGATATGTTCATATACAAGGGAATGTTTTCATGTGCATATCTAACATTTGTGACCCAGAAGACCAGGAGATATGTGGATGAAGGCCATTTTAAGTCTGCTCTTCTTTACTTGCAGACATTCAAAAGCTCATCTTCAACATATGCTCAGATTTCTGATGTATAACCTTGTTTATCAACTTTGCTATGTGCTGTTCTAGGGAATGTGGCTTTTCTCATCTGTTTCTGATTTCATTGCACTCTCTGAGATGAAAGCTGAACAGCTAATTCCCTGACTTCCTTTGAATGTTGTCTTGAAAGTTTTTTTTCACTCTAATTATTTTGTCATTTACCCATATAATTCAACCTTAAAAAAAGAACAAAAAAGTGTTGTTATTGTTTTTCTTATTCTGTAAAGCCTTGATGTTTGCAAAAAGTGCTGTAAATCAATAACAATATTACTCAGCACTTAAATAGTGTTCACTGTCTTTAATGTGCTTCACATACATCCATCCTAATTAATTAATGTTAATTACTGAGCCAATAAGAAAATGTCAATATTTCATATTCAGGTCAGAAGGAAACAAATTTCTATCACACTAGCAGAAACTACATTTCCACTAGTAATACCTGCTATGTGAAGCTTGTTCAGAAGAAACCCATGTTCTTTCTGTGTTATCTCCATACATTGCACAACGAAAACCTTAAGGTATAACTTGAATACCATTGTGGTCATGCCACATGAATGGACGGACCCCTGTGTTTTGCAACCTGCAATTTGAGTGCTAAAGACATCTGAGAACTATCAAGGACCACTCTGCTGTGTGTGCTTCAATATGCATTAAAACTATTGCATGTTAGCTATAGTTCATTTTTTGTTCTATATCACGTCACCAGATTTTGCAGATGATTTAGTCTTCTATTTTCCTCTATTCCAGATGGTTTTATTTGTACTCTCCTTTTATAGTTTTTCCTCCCACCCCCAGGAAAACTTTCCATTACCAGTGGAAATGAAAGACTGTAAATACTCAAGGAAAGAAGCATAATACTTTGGTTAATGCACAGGAGTAGGAGGCAAGAGATCTGGGTTCTATTCCCAGCACCAGTATAAATCTTATGTAATTTTAACACTTCATCTTCACCTCTTTCTACCTTAATTTCCTTGCCAGTAAAAGAGGACAACAATCTTTTCATCCTAAAATCCCCTATGTTTCAAGGATTAATTCACCAATGTTTTTAAGGCTGATTCTAGTCGAGGAATGAATTTCCAACATAGATGTGGCAGTAGAAAAGTATAGTGATGGAGAGCAGTTTATATTTGCCAAAAAAAGGAGAAAAAAAAATCCATTGTGGTGTGGTGGCAACCCACAGATTTGTCTGACTGAAATACACCATATTACTGAATAAACTGTAAGTGGAAATTTTTCCTATTCAGAAGACTTGCAACTGCAGAAAACTTTCCAAAATTGTTAATGCCTAACCAACAGTATAAAACAGCAAAAGTTTCAAGCGCTTTGACTTCTTTAGAAGAGGAGCTATTCTTCTGATGTGTTGGTTTCAGTAGAATTACTAGTGAACTGCAACATCCCCCAAATTTCTGAACTGAAATTTACAAATTTCTAGATTTCTAATCCTTACATGAATTGTGAGGATATTCTCCAGAAAAGAAAGGAAGAAAACCTCTGAGGCTGACAATCATCTTGCACCATCCCGTGCTTACTTTCCATGCCTCTAACATTCAAGAGGCTCCTTTTTGTTTACTGTGGTTTTTTTGGATTACTGTTGCCATTTCCTTTTTTTTAAGAAAAAAATATTATATTTATTTATATGTCTTTCCAAGTGCTTCTTTTCAAAATCTGCAAAGTAAATGCCTTAAACAGCTATCCAGTGAGGTACTATTCGGAAAATTCATGCATTAGCCTAACTTGACCGCCTCCATTTTCGGAAAACAAAATAAGAACCAGGCACTTTGGGCACAGACTGACCAGCTTTTTTGCAGATGATGTTTTAAGTTACTTTCCAATGCCTAAGGGACAGGGCATATTGAAAATAAATCTTCAGAAAACAGCTGGCTTCAGATTTAACATTGTAATACCTCAAAGCAGTTCATGCCTGTTTTGAATGCACACTTACAGCACATTCCAGGCTAGGTTCATTTCAGTTCTGCACTACATGCCCATTTTAAGTATGTCCAGCATGTCAATTCACTAGCTCGCAGGCTTGCTGTGAGTAGTGATAGCGATTAAAGCTGTCAAAGGAGCCCTGATCCCATCAAGTCTAGCCAAACAGATGACAGATCTACAACTAGCCCTGGAGGAAGGAAACTGAAAGTACCACATTTTGTGCGTGCGTATGTGTTTTCATAGTGTCCCACCCACTGAGACAGATGGAATATATTGAACAATTTGTACAACTCGATCCCTGCTTCAGCAAACCTTTCCCACTCCAAAGGAGGCAATGACCACAACAGAAAGCGAATCCTGAATATAAAATATTAGCACCATAAATTTCAGGGAGAGAGATATTATTAAAATTTCCAGCTGTATAAATGCAGCTATTAATCATTCCCAAATTAACCTTATGCCAGCTAAATTGTTATGAGTTCCTGTGTAAATTAAATACTTATTAGTTCCACACTCTTGATATAGACAGCAGCATTCTGAAAAAAGAATATAGTAAAAACCACTGGTTTCAGTTTACAAAGGAGTTTTGAAGGAAAAAAAAATTCTTTTACTTGATTACAAAAGCAAAGCCACTTCACAGTATAATCTCACAGTAATTGTAGCCATATATCATAACATGTCATAACTGTAGAACAAAGCTAAGCTGCCTTTCATCTGCAAACATCTAAGAATACAGAGGAAGGTAAGTGGTGAGGTCATGGAATCTTTTCCCATATTCCACTAGAGAGCAGTATTCTTTTGTACAAAACAGGTAGGTTATCCTCTGCAAAGCAAGCTGTGGGGAATCTGTCTCTTGCTGAAAGAAGATTCTGTGGTCATTTATAAGACCACTTGTGCTTATTCTGTAGCATCAGATGTTCCCAAAGTAACTGTAGAGAAAACATTCACAGCAATGGTTTCTTGTTTGTATTACTTGATGTGAGTAGTTTCTTGTAAGGTTTTTCAGCTTTTTTCTTGTAGGTTTTTTTTCTCTGGGAAAAAAAAAAAAAAAAGTAAAACAGGCAAATAGCTAACTAATGGACTTCATTTTCAAGAAGGAACTCCTGTATATCTACATTTCAGTAAGACTATAATCATCTAATGACTCCAATAATAAAGCTGCAAAAATTTAAAAATTAAGAAGTTTGTAATTCAGAAGAATTTGAACATCTTTAGCTATACCAGATTTAATAACAAGTAAAAGTGATTGTAAACTATTTGGGAGGAGTAGATGGGAATGAAAATACCTGCAGCTACAAAAATCTAAAGAGGAATTTTAATGTTGCACTAAAAATATAGCCCTAAGACAATTTGTTAATACCTGCTTTACGGATGGCTTGGCAATAGAAGACACAGAAAGAAGACTCTGCTTTGAAAATGCACAATTTACAAATGCTTTTGTTATATAAATGTGTTTCTAACCTTATGTCTTGATCATATGTAAACAGAAATCGGAAAACAAATAGGTTTAGGCTGCCTTAGCTGCTTGATAAGCATAAAACTCCTGGGTATTCCATTTGCTTTTCTCCTGAGAAGGAAATGAGTATGTCTGTCAAGCAGCTGGGTTCAATTCTTTTCTCAGGGTAAAGGTTTGTTTCTGGTGCCAATCAGCAACAACTGAAGTGTTTCTCCCCCTTTAGGGATCACAGAACCATTTTTATCCAATTATGCTTAGGGTTCTCCCCACCTCCCATCTACCATTACTGTTTTTTGTTTTTATACGATCTTGAACTGTAGTTACAGGCAACAGTCACCATGGGCTGAGGGCGGAGAGGGAGGGAAAAAGCTGATGCTGATAAAACAGCAAAAGGAAATGCACTTCAGAGCAGAGGTAACACTAAAAGGTGCATGTTTTGTGCATTTTCATGCAAGCAGCTCTGTGTTTTTTCACTAGGACTTGGGGTATTCACTGGTGTGCGCCATGATTTGGCAGCAGTTGTATAAGACAATAAACCAGATTTCTTTCCACAAACATCCAAAGCTCCCACAGGGAAAACAAATTGAGGCAACACAAGACTGAAAGAGTAAGTAAGAGATCAGGATGACTCCTAAATATATGATAATAGTTAATTTAAGTACTTGAACAGAGTCAGGTGTGTTGGGAAAGCAAAGCCAGCACGTCCCCCAGTACCTACCAACCTGACAGATGGTTATGTCAGGACTCCTCAGTCCCACAGTCACTTAACAGCACTTAACCAAAAACCCTTTCCTGAGCTGCTAGGTCCCTCTTTCATCCCTGTAGTAGCCCCAGGTACGAAAATTTCCTATCACCAGATGTGTAGAGCTCTTAGCAAGTTCCTGAGCTTCCTGTGCATTCCCTCTTTGAAATATGGGCTCTGACACCCTCCAGGCCTGTGCAAAGAAGCCTGGATTCAAAATACACACAGAGTTGACAAAGCAGAGGGCTAAAACCTGTGTGAGCACTCAGAGTAACGGGTGACAATTAAAAATGTACATTTATGTGGCACAGGTCCCTGTGAAAACATGAGAATAACACTTGAAAAGTAACCATCAAGGAAAAAAACATCTATAAAAGCTAATTCTAGTAATCAGTTTTGTCCAGTGTTCAGCCTCCATGATTCTAGCATGGGCTTAGGAGTCCTGTATATAAAGGCAGAACATGCAACCACTTGTACTGCAGCTTATACTCAGCTAACTACTCAGGCAACGTGAGTGTTTATGGCTGCACCTCCCTAAAGGAAAGTTGGCCATCTGCTATTCCTCGCTGCATATTATTGAAGTTTTGCTTTGGCTCTGATACAAACAGTGAATTAAGTTTATTTTCCTCTTATTATTTCTGTTATTACACTACTTTGCTAGCCCCTGAAATCCAAGGGATTGGAGCAAAAGAAATGGGATGGAATAGATTTTTTATGTTTGCCCATTAGGGCATTTAAAAATGGAAAGTGCTTGTCCAAATGTGAACAATATATTTCCATTGTTTTAAGGGAAAGTGAAAACATTTCCTTTTCTATTAGGGATCCCAGAGTCTGCCTCTATTAGACAGGTCTCTGACTTGCAGTATCAGTCCTTCACAAGAGAGGAGGATTGCAGGCAGACCAGTATACTTTGTGTTTGTCTGTGTGGATGTCTTACATACATTTGCTCTTCCTGAACCCGCTTAGGGAAGTTGAATTCTTTTTTCATTAAAAATACAAGAGTCTCATTGGTTTTGGATCCCATTAACAGTGATAAATCACTCATAACTTGATAAAGCTGTTAGTAATTTTACAAAAAATGTTGTACTGCTTTAGCCAAGAGTCTGATGTGTGGGCCTTTGCATTTGTGATGCAATCCTGAAAACTCACTGGCCTGCTCTGATCAGGACCAGCTGTTTGTTCCCCAGTTTTGTAGATCAGCTTTTAAACAAAAAAAGACAGACAAATAATTTTCTCTAGAGCTGGCACCCAACCTTAAGAGGCAGGGAAGAAATAAGACTGCAACAAAACCTGAGGATTTTCTACCAAGTTTAGTAAGACCTCTTTTGCTTAATAAACTAATTTGACTGTACCCTCATGTCAGTTTGCAATCCTACTCAATATGAGTAGGATTTTGCTCAGGTTAGGGAAAGAATGCCTGCAGCACAGGATCAGCATAGATCTCCGAGTAATAAAGTATGCTTCATGAGGTTTTCTATAGGATTCTGTGTCATGTTTTGTTTTGGTTGGTTGGTTTATTCTTTTGCTTAAGAAAATATGTTATTCTTCATGAATTGTGATTCCTTAAAATTAGCATTGAAAATATGTGTTTATATTCCTTATTCCTTAAAATAAAAGTGGTGTCAAGATATCTGGAGGATATTTGAAGGTGTATGAAAACATAATAATACTTCACATCATATATAATGTCACATATAATACTGATTTTCCAGAAGTTCACAGGTTCTAATTCAGTGTTAAACTATGCATAACTTTAAGCATATAAACAGTTCTATTGTCTTATTTAAAATTACTCATATGTTTAAAAATAGGCATCTGTTTAACTATCGTTCTACTTTTCTTTATGCTCCTGCTGTATGACTTTTCTCAATAAGCATACTAACTGTACAAAGAAAAGAAAAAATGGTGGTGTGCATATAGGCAGACATGTAACAGCATCAGAATGAGACACACAGATGATATACTAGGTACAAAATACTCCAGACACTTCTATTAGGAGATTTTGTCTTTGGTATGATTGAAATCAGTGGGAGTTAACATTATTAGGAGCAAGACACAGATTTAGAGTAAGGGCATTAGAAGGGTATAAACATCAAAGGGGCAAACATTTCTTACCAATAAAATACCATTTGATGTGCAATAGGATGCGAATGCATGTGGCACATTCCTGCAGGCAATAATGTCCTGCTGGAATAACCATGGCCTGAATAAGACTGGGTTGGACTGAAGCTCTTGGTCATAACCTAAGACAGTTGAGAGGGGAAGCTGGAGAAGGAAGCCCTAATGAGCAGGTGGCAGAGCACACCAAAGAGGGACAGCAGCAAGATAAAGCAGGGTTTGCTGGTGGGAATGTTTATCAGCCTGTTTGTATGGATGGTACCAGATCAACTACTGCAATCCTTGTCTGCGGAAGAATGCTGAGCTAAACAGGACTCCATGTGGGTTTTTTTAATTCCACGTTTGCTGCTTATTGTTATAGAATGAGAACTCCAGGTAATGGACTATATAGGAAGATTATCTCCTGCTCACATAGATGATGCTGCTCTGGTGGAGGTTTATTCGGCTCCAGCATTTTATGACGCATAACTAAGTCAGTATTAAAGTAACAGAGGAAAGTTGTTCCATTGGACTTGTCAACAGAGGATGACTGAGTCAATACAGAGCTATTTGAATAATTTCTCTCAGGAGACAACAGATAGATTTTATCCTGTGCAGATGCATCTCTCATTCTCATTTGTTTTTCAAGTAAAAATCCAGCTTCTTTTTTTCTTGGGTCATGTATGGTTATAGCTGTCAGACAGAAACAGAAAGCAAAAAAATTAGCAAGCAGTGCAACACAGAAGAGAAACTCACTGAACAGAAATATTAAGATCCTTTTGGAACAGCATCTTATCTTGTTCAGTGCAGTAGCAAGTCTCAAAGATTTCAGGCTCAGGAAGGCAAGAAGAGCACTATT
Organism: Platalea leucorodia; assembly: GCF_965183815.1. NCBI lineage: Eukaryota > Metazoa > Chordata > Aves > Pelecaniformes > Threskiornithidae > Platalea > Platalea leucorodia. Next base: position 43,477,874 of record NC_138858.1, read on the forward strand.
CTTATTGCTCCTAGAAAACTTAAACATAGATTTAAAATAGGCGAAGGATTTCCTCACTTGGCAGTGAAATCATCCTTTTTCTGCTGATGGTAAGAGGGCCAAGATTACAAAGAAGTTGTCAAAAAGAGAGGAGAAAAGAAGGGTGATTGCCACTGTGTCATCTAAAAGTTAACAACTTATCGACCTAATGATTCCTATATTTTCAGAGCTTATACTAAAATTGCTGGTTCCAGGATCTTCATCCCATACTTCTCAATGATGTATAATAACCTGTTCAGCTGCAACAGCTAAAGGGCAAGATGCAGACCACAATTCATTCAGGGGTTGCTAACTTTACAATTCAGGCCCATAAGCTTGATTTTAATTTTATAGGATCATCACTTTTGTTACCCTTTTAAATACAATTACACAGAGGAAGTGACTAGGTGTCCTTTCCTTATTAAATGATTTCCTAATGTTTATTTGAGCAGGCCAGCAAAATTAATTTGGAACATGCAAGATTCTTGTGCAAGAGAGAAATTTATATTGGACAGATAAAAGGAAAGCAATGGCAACAAGCAAGGCAGCTTTCTCAGTAAAATGGTTTTTAAGAAAAGCATAATTAAATGTGAGCTTTAAAATCTGAATAAAACTTTCTTTGTCCTAAACTGCATTTTAAAATTGAATGACTTATCAGAGCTCATACATTTGTATGAGAACTGTATTGAGTATGCAACACTGTTGTTCTGTTCTGCTGTCATCTGCTAATTTGCTATTGAGATGTTTGTAAAAACATACAACTAATACATCCTGTTTGCTTTCCAGTTTGGGGAAAGTGAGATTATTTTTTATAGCTCTGTGTTTACTGTGCATGATGTAATATTGAACTTTTCAGTAAGCTACCTGTAAGGAGAACAAATGAATACAAATCTTGTTTTGGGTCAAGAGGCAAAACTCAGGAACACTTGTACAGTGGATCCTCCCAGTTAACTGAAACATTATGTTTCTATGTCATAAGCACTGTTTAAGAAAATCTGTTTAACCATCTCCTGTTCATTGGTTCCTCTTCCTCATTTCTGCACTACAGTTCACCCTTTCCTGTGTTGTGCAAGTTTGTGGGATCATGTGTACAACAGAAAAATAAAACAATTAGATTAAATAAATAAGCAAATAAATACAATGTGGAAAGAGAGGATTACAAATCTACTTCAATAATCTTATTTATAATACCCTCACCCAACAGTGAGATCTATGTATTTAAGAAGCAAATGCAGGCATAGGAATGGAAGACTGGCGTAAGAAAACAACTGTAACGAGATTTGGTGTTTGGAAAAAAAAAAGCAAACCAACCACATAATAATGAGGATAATGAAATTAACTTCACCCTTCCGCCTCTTCTTTCTTCCACCTTTTATATTCCATTTGCATAGAGAGAGCTCAAAAAGAAATCTAGAAATATTCTTTTCTGGAAAGGGAGTGGAAGACAGATTGGCAATGCATTAGAAGAAGTTAGAGATTGATAGGTGTTCAACTATCCCATGAATTTCAGGAGAGGGCTTGAACTAATCAGAAAAAGGACTCTACTCATGTGTACAGATGCTGTGTTAATCTATATACCAAATAGGTGTATACAGCAAATAAATGCTGGACATTTTTAGAAGAGTTATTTTATCTAATAACAACTGTTCATTGCAAACTTTTTTCTTACATGGATAAATCCTCATTGAGAGGTTATTCACATTTCTCCTGTTACAATATAGACATAATCAAGGAATTGTAACTTTGTTAGAAGTCATAAGATGGTCTCCTTCTGATCTTGAGCTGAATACTCTACCTCTAACATAGGTGATGCACAGAGGCAAAACCAATCATAGCTTCACATACAAAGTGATGGATTCTGAACTGACTGTTATCACTCAAGAGCAAGACCTTGACGTTATAAAACATAACTCCATGAAAGCAATAGCAGCCAAAACAACAAATCAGGGAATTATTAGGAAAGCAACAGTGAAAAAAATCTGAAAGCATCACTATGCTGTCATATAAGTTTGTGCTTGCCTTTGAATAGCGTGCATGATTTTGGTCAGTTCTAAATGCAGCTACCACATTCAGTTTAAACTGAATGTTCAGTTTAAACTGAACTTCACTGGTCTGGAGATAGAAGAAGCATCTTAGAGGAAAGAAACATATAAGCCAGCCACAGTCAAGCTCTTCCCTACATGAACAGATAGTCATGGCCATAGCTGGAGTCAAGACTTTGTCTTAAACAAGTATGGCTGGTCTTATCTTCTTAATAAAAGGCATTGCCTACAAAGTAGAACTGTTGCCCAAAATAAGAAGCACATGAGATAACAAGAAACGTACGTTGCAGAAAGGACCTCAGAGGGAAACAAACTACAAATAAAGAAAATAGAGGAGAACTGTGAAACATAAAGAACAGGCAAATTGAATTAAACAAAAAATCCGACAGACCGTTCCAACCAGAGCTTTCAGAAAGAGCCACAAAACACCTCTTATTTCCTTCTTAACTACACTGAAGACTTACTTCTTATTAGTGATAACAGATGAGCCCAACAATCTCTCAGAATGCAGAAGGACTCTTCTAATTTATCTCTTCCCTTTAGAACTGTAGGACCAACCTTAGGATTATGATAAACCAGGCAAGAATATTGGCTTCAGTTATAAACTCCTGCCTAGAAAGTCTTTTCTAATACCCAATATCCATTGCCTTCTCAGCTGTGAGCAAAGCAGCAAAATACTGGCAGAACCTGAAAGACTTCTGCAAACTCCTAAGAAGCCTTTGTCTGTGATGATCTATTCAAAGATGCATGCAAATAAAATGCATTGTTGTTTTTTCTGGCTGCAGGCTAGAACCATTTTTTTTTATTTTTGGCTGCCCAGAAGCATCTGTGATATTGTTGAGAGCCAGAAGTGTAGCACTCTTGTGAGAGCTGAATAAAAACTTGGTGGTACTTACCAAAAAACACTACAACTTGAGTCCTCATGTTCAGTGAATGTTGATAACAGAGGAGGCCACTTCAAACAGATAAAGCTGCATTAGTGCTTTTCAATTTGTCCGTGGGAATACGCTCATCTGGAACAATGATTGCAGAGGCAAAATCAGATGAATGCCACTTTCAGGACAAAATTACTGCTCCAAGAGAACAGCTCTGAAAGAAATACATTTGAAGAGTCTGGAGAGTAATTTCATGGAAAACAAATTGGGAAGGCTTTTTTTAAAGGGAAAATAATAAAGGATTGTTGAAAATACTATAAAACTATTTCAGTGAAATACTACTTTTTTTCACTTCTGACTTTTATTATTGACAACAGAAAGAAGTTAAAAAATGTGGATACTATACACATTATTTTTCAAAATACAGATTTCTAAAACTAGAGTTTGTCAAACAAAGGAGTATTATCTTGTTCTACATACAAAAACATACACTGTAAATACCCATTAAATGTATTAATTACACAGGGAAATTAGTTCTTTTTTTCTTATTAGTATTCAATCTGACTTCAATTTTAATTTTAGAAGGGAAATTCAGGGTCTTTTATAGGTCTTGATGTTTTCTTGTAGGAGGTGTTTTAGTGCAAAAAACTGTAGTTCTGAAAATCATAATATACATATTGTAGTTAAAGAAAAAAAATGTAGAATTATTTAGTCTATCAGATATACCTAGTTATATGAATGACCTTTAAGAAACTGTTAATCTCCTTCCCTTTTTTATACCATCTTTTGTTAATAGCAAACCTGCCACTGCCTCAGGCTCTTCATACTGTTGAAATTTATTATTGGGCAAACCTGGATGAGCATAAAAAAGAATTAAACCCATAATCAAGCAGAACTGGCAATTTTCCTGCTCTGAAAATTGTTGTCATCACATTTTCCTACCATTGAATGATGATACACAGCATGACAGAGGGCATAAAAGGGACATAGTTATGGGCCTGGTAGTTTCAAGGGGTAGAGGGAATGGAGTGAAGACGGCCATCTTTACTGCAATTTGAAGATGGTTGAACTGCAAGAAACTGTCTCCTCTCCAGCCATTCCAACATGCAAAAACAAATTACCACATGGTGACAATCTGTTATGACCTGGGATGGCTGTGTTTAGCTATTTGATAAGTCATATTCTTTGAAATATTCCCAGGTTTGGGAGTTTTTTTCAAAGCATATTTCTTTATTATAACTAAAGAAAGCAGTCAACAATCATACAAAAACATGACAAAGCAATATAGTTCTGGATCCTCTCCCAAATAATTGTCAGTTTTGTTCTTTCCAAAACTGATATTCTTGGCATATATAACTTTCAAAAAGATACAAATGGACTTTTTTTTTTTTTTTTCCAAAATCTGTACATAAGAAAAGTGGTTTTGTCTTTTTCCCCATTTACCAAGTAGCAAAGTCAGTCCCACTATTTTAGTGCAAAATACCTCCCTTCCAGGTCCATATTTGTATCTTATTCCAAGTCCTGTTTTGTTTTCCATTATGATGCTGCCCGGTTTTCCCTTCTATTGTAGATGTCTAAATTGAGCAGCCACGACTAGAAATGAGACACTGACAACCCACTTTATTTGATTTCCACAGTCCCTTGGCTGTAACAAGATTGGTGTAAGTTGGTTGAATAAAAAGAATTAAAAAGCTGACATTCTGAAGTCCTCTCGAGGGGTTCAAAAACTAAGCTTAACAATTGAAAATATTTTTTTACTTTTTCTGGAATGTTTTCTACCTCTAATTTGCCATCAGTCTTCAGAGCAACATTTTCAAACATTAATAACTTTACTAATTCAGAAATGGAATTCTGAACTTGCATATATATGTCATTTTTATTTAGTGTAAATGAATAATCAATTTGATAAATTAACCATCAATCATGTCTGAAAGTAGAACCAAAAAGACTAAATCAGATTTTTATGAAGTTGTGTATAACAAAGCTCTACCTTGAAGTATTTCCTAATTTTAATAATAACCTATGTTATATTAGGATGGAAAAATTAAGATATTCTTGCCTAATGGTCCAATTTCACTAGTCCCCAGAAAGAAAATGGGAGACACTCACAATCCCAAATGACTAAAATGGGTCTGTGAAACAGCAATGAAACAGTAAAACCTCTTTTCCAATTACATTTCAAAAACCAGAAACATTTATCTAATGTCATCAACAATGGTATTTAACAGAAATGCTTGACCATCAACAAGCCACAGACGTATTTAATCTATTCTGAATAATAAGAGCTCTGAATAAATTTACACCAGCAGATTCTAAGGAATTATCTGAGAAACTCAGTCATGGCATAGTAAAATTATGCCAAAAAGAAAATACATCTAGGCTAACATTACGGGTTAAACCCAGTAGGCAGCTGAGGCCCACACAGCCGCTTGCTCCCTCTGCCACAGTGGGATGGGGGAGAGAATCAGAAGGTCAAAAGTGAGAAAATTCTTGGGTTGAGATAATGACAGTTTAGTAAGTAAAGCAAAAGCTGTGCACACATGCACTGCAAAATAAGGAATTCATTCACTACTTCCCAGTGGCAGGCAGGTATTTACCCATCTCCAGGAAAGCAGGGCTCTCTCACGCTTAACAGTTATTTGGGAAGACAAACACCATCACTCTGAACATCCTCCTCTTCCTCCTTCTTTCCTTCAGTTTTTACTACTGAGCACGACACCATATGGCACATCCATGGTGACTGCAAACAACCAGAGCCATCTGTCCCAGTTGTGTCCCCTCCCAACTTCTTGTGTACCTCTAGCCCACTTACTATTGGGGCAGCATGAGGAATAGAAAAGGCCTTGAGGCTGTGCAAGCACTGCTCTGCAATAACTAAAACATCCCTGTGTTATCAACAAATCCAGAACACAGCACCATATGGGCTGCTCTAAGGAAAATTAACTACTTCTTACCCAAAACTAGCACAGCTAGGTTCCTCAAAGCAGAATTTGCCAAATGTATTTCATTTTTTATACAGGACAGTTATGTCAAATAAAATTATATTTATTTTTATGTTTTCATATGTAATGTTAGGTGTTTCTATTCTACACCTTTAGCTACCCAATAATGCAGAAAGAAACTGATAAGAGGGAGAGTAAACCCAACAGATTATTTTGATAAAAATCGGAACATTAGTTTGCATTTGTGACATTTTGCTGTCTTCTTTGATGCTGTGGATGGAAACGCTCTGGGTTTGGCTGTGTACATAGACCACTGCTGATATTCTACAAACAGGGTGTTTGTGATGGGTATTGTATTTTTTGCCTCTAAAAGCAAAGATGAAAGTGAGAACATACACATGAGCACACACACACAAAATATTTGCTTTTATTTCTGTTTCATGACATGTTTACTATATTAAATTTAGTTAACCAGTGAACATTACAAGAATTTTGATTTTCAGTTGTAATTAGAATTGAAATAGATTGAAGATACTTGGTCCTATAACACTCCTTGAAATACCTAGCCCTTCAGTTGAGCTCCTTTCAGGATTTAGGCAAAACTGCATGCCAGAAAATTTATTCCTATGATACTATCATATTAATTCATCTCATAAAAGCTATACAGTCACAGCCAAACTGATCCTTAAATTGGTCATTTGTATGTGAAGTCATTAAAACCAGTAGGACTGCTTGTGCTCCCACAGGTAAATCACTGCATAAAGGTTCATAGGATCAGACTCATGAATTATTCCTGGGAGTTATTTCATGAACCACTCACTAAGGGAAGTTTTTCACACACAGGTGTTTCCAGAACCAGAGCTAGAATTCACATCATTTAGTAGCATAGTTCATTAAATACTGTTGCATTGCTATCACTTACGTCTTCCTAATCTGTGAAATATTTTTCATATTAGCATTGTCTCCCTAAAACCACAGCAAAAGGTATAAATGTGCTTATCAGAAGCAGTATATATTTACATACACAAACATATTTTTTTATTTATTTTATATACACATGAATGCACACACACACACACAAAAGTGTATTTCTGTTTGCAAGCAGTCATCTCACTACAACCATGTAAAATTTTAGTAACTACTCAGGACGGATACAGGTATATTAATAATTCAGTACTGGTTTGCATCTTCATTCAACTTGACAGCATTAAATTTATTTGTCACCCAAGATACACAATAGTGATAAGACATAAAATTTCAATTAAATCTTATGGAGTGTTAGGATTGTTGTATTTTTCAATTTTGATTGCTATGATGATATTTAAACTAAAAAAAAAAAAATGTATAAAATCTCAAACAATTTAAATAATCCCCTGAGAACCTTCATAATTTTCAACACCAACTTTACCTTGTAAATTATTACCATTTTTATGGATGTCTGTCAATTCCAAGCACAATGGGAGATCTGCCTAGCTCAGCTAACTTAGGATATATGCAATTATCTAAGACACAGAGTGGTACTTGTGCTGAGTAGCCAATTTCCTTCTCCTGTTGTGTTAATAATCCTCATATAATTATAAAGTAGTGGGTCATAGCAGTTCTACTTCAATGTGTGGAGAATACCAGTTGCCTGCTTAATGTACTATTACCATGAAGCAAATTCCAGAGATTTATAACCTTGTTTACTACTTTCCCATCCCACCCAATAATTGAAAAGGATTCAATTCTTCATTGAAAATAAAATACACAATAGTAGTACAGATTTTATTTGTTACCTTGGTAACAAATATTCCCTTTACAATAACTTCAAATATGTTTTCTTGTATGAAATGTTTATTACAGGTTTTAATAAGCATGGCTGTAAATAAGGCACATTTGGCATGATGGCCTCAACATGAACTTTTTAAAGCTAGGGGTCTGTGGCAAAGAGCTACACAACTTGTCCATAATAATGGAATTATGTCAGAGAAAAACTGCAGGAACACTTTATATTTTTTCCTATCCTATACCTAACCATTGTCATTTGAAGTGAATAGTACTCTTTCTGCAGTGTAGAGTGCTGCTAGGTTTTCAGAATTTTCTGTGAAACTCTTGAAATATCTACACATGGAATAAGACAGACCAGTGGACCAAATGATCACGGATTTTGGAAGCATTGATATCCTGTGTCTAAAGCTGCTTGAACAAATCAGAAGAATTATTAAAGTTTACACCCTTTTGAGAAATATTTTAGTTTTAAGTGACTAACATTTTCTAACAGAACAAAGTGCTATAGTGGAAAATGTTTCACGTAATTCTAATGAGTATTTTAATTTTTTATCTAGTGTTTATAATAAAAATTCCAAATCCTAAAAAAGGCATTTTAATGCTTTGGCTGCAATGGCCTTTATCCTAGGCTTCAGTTGACAAAGGCATCTACCTGATGGGGCCACTTGCTGAGAAACCTAGAAATCCAAAGCAGATATTCTAAATTTTGTCAGTACCTTTTGTAGGTTGGGTGTTTTAAGTCAGTCTCTAGCTACAGGTGAAGGAAGTGTCCCAGCTCACAATGATTCACTGGACTATAAAGTAGCTTTCTTGAGTCTGGAAGAATCAGCAACTTAGAAATTTTATTTTTTCCTACATTGTATTTAGGCTGTGTCTTCTCTGTGGTGAAATTTCATACTAACTAACTAACGTTTAGCATGGCAAATATGGGAATATTAGTATGTTCCAGTCATGGCCCTGCTTGAGCACAGAGTTGGACAAGATGACCTCCAGACATTCCTTCCAACCTCAACAATTCTGTGATTCTGTGATTTGGCAGAAATTTCAAGATAAAAACATATGTGTAGACAAAACAATGGAGAAAGATACACTATTGTAAATCCATGGATATTACTGCAGAACTAAGTATATTTTAATGAGTTAACAAATCATTACATACTAAGTTTAAATTTTAAAGGATTAAGTTTACCAGCTGTAAAATTTAAAAGTTCCAAGGAATTCCTCATACTTAAGCAACACATCAAAGAGGCCTATGGACAGAAACCCATTTCAAAAGAGACACGAAGTCTAACAAGATAATGAGACTGTTTTCAGGGACAGTTTATGATTCAAGTTAAGCATTTCAAAGGAATTCAGAGTGGGCAGTCAAGCCTTTGAAGCTGTCTAGAGGTAACAACTGAAGATTTCCATTTCAAAGAGAGTATACATCAGGGTCAGGATGGACCTATGCAGATGGAACACAAACTTAGTTTAAAAGTCAGTGAACAATTTACATAGTGTTAACTGAAGCCATTCATATAATCCCATAGCCCTAATCCTTTGCAATCCTACCGTTTTCCATGAAAGACTGAAGACCTCCATATTTTAGTGGATATACAGTTACATAATTAAAACATGTTAAAAAGATGACAGGTGTCAAGACCCAAACATTCAAAAACTAACAAATCCTACATTTGTGATTGCCTATTATAACTGAATTCTTTTGGCATGTTACACAATGTACAAATATATTTTGAGCTCTGAAAGAACCAAAAATTGTGTGAATAGACAGGAAGAGAACATAAGTTCTGTAATTAAAGACTTGGATGTGCATAGGAACAAGGAGAAGTAAGGTCACAAAGTCCTTAGCTAGGTAATGTTAGTGTTTTCCAACAGCTGAGCACTTCTGTAATCTAAATACAAGTCACCTAATATAGCTGTTTCACATGCTTTTTCATCCTTTACAAAAAATGAAAACAGCAGAAGGAATGCACTGCAGGACAGTGGGAGCTAACTATGTTATGTGGCTGCCGGAGAAAATGTTATTTCCCTAGGGTATACAACTATCCGTGCTGTCTCAGAGGGACTCACTCACACACTCACTCACTCACTCACTCACTCACTCACTCACTCACTCACTCACTGTCACACACAGTCATTCTCTTCTCCCTGAACAGTGAAAGACAACTCTTGCACTATGCAGTGTTCCTGGAGAGAGGTGGGGAATTAAATCCAACAGCAAGATCTTTCTTTGCACACATCATTTCAGCTGCTCTCATACTGTCAGTGCATTGTATGGTACTAGGTTTGACTAGCGTAAAAGTGGGCCCACACTTAGTTTCTCTTAAAGTAGATATAGCTGTGTTCAGACCAATCTCTTTTTTTTTCTTTTAGGGTTTTTGCTTTTTCCTCAAGAATTTCTCATATTTTCTAAATCTGCCTGAGTTCAGCAACAACAACAAAAATAGGAGCTACAACAGATGCATGACAACTGAGATGCAAAGACATTAAGGCATTACAAAGGTATTACTTTCCTTGACTATTTTAATCACATGGCTGTTCTAAGCCACATTAGAGAACATCTCAGTATCAGGATGTGCCAGCATAGTTGCCGTTGTTGCCATTGATGAAAACATCTATTTGCTCCTCCTAAAAAGATGTTTGATGATCATTGCGTTCTTCATCTCAGTCTTCACTGGCAGCCAGGCTTCCTGCACCTACCAGGTACCAGAACCTCTAGGAGAGGGCTGGGGGAGCAAAGGCCCTCCCACTATAAGCAAAGAGCAAGTTTGAGACCACCTGATAAAATTAAACAAACAGAAGTCTATGGGACCTGATGACATACATCCCAGGGTCCTCAGGGAACTGGCTGATGTAGTTGCAAGACCACTCTCCATCATATTTGAAAAGTCATGGTGGTCAGGCGAGGTCCCCGGCAACTGGAAAAAGGGTAACAACGCCCCTATTTTTAAAAAGGGTAGGAAGGAGGACCCGGGGAATTACAGACCAGTGAGCCTCACCTTTGTGCCTGGGAAGATCATGGAATGGATCCTCATGGAAGCAATGTTAAGGCACATGCAAGACAAGGAGGTGATCTCAGTAGGCCAGCATGGATTCGCTAAGGGCAAATCCTGCCTGACCAATCTGGTGGCCTTCTATTATGGAGTTACTGCAACAGTCGGTAAGGGAAGACCAGTTGATGTCATCTACCTAGATTTCTGTAAAGCCTTTGACACAGTCCCACACGACATCCTTATTTCTAAACTAGAGAGATACGAATTTGAAGGGTGGACTATTCGATGGATAAGAAATTGACTATGCATCCAGAGAGTTGCGGTCAATGGCTCTATGTCCAGGTGGAAACCAGTGATGAGTGGTGTCCCTCAGGGCTCTGTCTTGGGACTGGTGCTTTTCAATATCTTTTTCAATGACATAGACAGTGGGATAGAGCGCACACTCAGCAAGTTTGCAGATGACACAAAGCTATGTGGTGCAGCTGACACACCTGAAGGACAAGATGCCATCCAGGGGGACCTGGACGAGCTTGAGAAGTGGGCCCATATGAACTGAATGAGGTTCAACAAGTCCATGTATAAGGTCCTGCACCTGGGTCGAGGCAATCCCAGACATGAGTACAGACTTGGAGAAGAACTCATTGAGAGCAGCCATGCAGAGAAGGACTTGGGGGTCCTGGTGAACAAAAAGCTGGATATGAGCCAGCAATGTGCACTAGCAGCCCAGAAAGCCAGCTGTATCCTGGACTGCATCAAAAGAAGCATAGCCAGCAGGTCGAGGGAGGTGGTTCTTCCCCTCTACTCTGCCCTCGTGAGACCCCACCTAACATACTGCATCCAGCTCTGGAGCCCTCAGCACAAGAAAGATGTGGACCTGTTGGAACGAGTCCAGAGGAGGGCCACTAAGATAATCAGAGGGCTGGAGCACCTCTGCTATGAAGACAGGCTGAAAGAGTTGGGGTTGTTCAGCCTGGAGAAGAGAAGTCTCTGGGGAGAGCTTGTTGCGGCCTTTCTACACTTAAAGGGGGCTTATATAAAAGAGGGGGAGAGACTATTTATAAGGGCAGATAGCGATAGGACAAGGGGGAACGGTTTCAAACTGAAAGAGGGGAGATTTAGATTAGATGTTAGGAAAAAATTCTTTATTCAAAGGGTGGTGAGGCACTGGAACAGGTCGCCCAGAGAGGCTGTGGACGCCCCGTCCCTGGCAGTGTTCAAGGCCACGTTGGCCGGGGCCCTGAGCAGCCTGGTCTAGTGGGTGGCGTCCCTGCCCATGGCAGGGGGGCTGGAGTTAGATGATCTTTAAGGTCCCTTCCAGCCCAAGCCATTCTATGATTCTATGATTCTGTGGTTCTATGATTCTATGATTCTATGATCCTATGATTCTATGATAAAGAACAAGACCGTAGAGCAAGGTAGTCTACATAGATCATTCTAACTGAGGCAGTTGTTATTTCCCTAGGATGAGAAACTGGTGGTCTCTAAAGATGACACTGATGTCAAGGATATGTTGGGTAAAACCACTTGGGTGAAAAGAATACGATGCAATAAAATCCAAAGGTGTTCTGTGTATGTGTGTGCACACGTGGGTACAACTTATTTAGCAAAAAAACAAGCAAACAAACAAACAAACAAAAACCTAAATATGAAAGAGAAAGATTTAGGAGAAGATAAGTCAGAAATAGAACAAAATTTTCCTTTATAACTCCTGTCTGTAAGGAAGCCTTGTTGCACCAGACAATTCAATGGTCTGATAGAAGAAGATATATGCCAGATAATTCACAGAAAAAGAGATCAGTTTTTACTTTCATCTTTACAGCTGAACACTTTATCTGACTATGCTTGAACGTATTTTCTTCAGTTGTTAAAAGCCTTGTTTTAAAAGGAGACCAAATACAAGGTATGAGAATAACAATACTTAACTAGATTCTTCATCCAGCTATACCTGTAGTCAGTTTGAAAGCAGATGTTAGTTCCCCTTATTTATTCTTTATTATCCCCTTATTTTCCAAGGAAGCTTTTGTTTGTGGTGTGTTTGTTGTAATTTTTTTTTTCCCAGATTGGATTTCAGCCATCCTTTCTGATGGATCATTCAGAAGAATCACCAGTAGTAGATGCCATGGAAAGAGTATATAAACATTACAGAAATTCAGTAATAGTTTTCTGATTCTGCATTCACAGCTTCCAGCTCTCTAGCAACAGCTATGCAAATAATACTCCAAGGGCAGAGAAAAGAAAAAAGAAAAAAAGAAAAAAAAAAAAAAAGATGATCTCTGTTTTAATACATTGAGCTTACAACAGGTAATACTGTACTTCCCATGGACTGAGGCAAACAAAAAGGCACTAATATAAGTGCATTACTTCAGAGTTTTCAGTGTGGAATAAATAATAGAAGAGAGAGTTGACCATGAATTAAATGCAGAGAAGGAGGTATACAGATTCATTTGAGAGAGGGATGTGCAAAAGACAAAAATGTAACTTAGAATAATAATGCAGAAAGAAGTTCATGCAGGAAGCAGTCATATCAAGGACAAAGGAAAACAAAGGGAAAAGGGGAAGATAGAGGTTTTCAGACTTCAGAAAGGATGATCCCTTTTGAGATTTAGTAAAAGAAAATCATTGGTGTAAAGGTGGTGAAAGTAAAAAAAAAAAAAAGGCAAAAAAGTTGCCTCAAAATTATAGGCAGTTGGTTAAAGGAGTTGAGAAAAGAAAGGAGAAGAGTCATTCATCACAAAGACAGGGAGACAGAAGAATACATATGACTCTTCTCATAAAAAGCAATCCGACACATTGCAAAATATATGGTTTATACTTCTGGATAAAGGAAGTGGGTGACAAGAGAAGATTAGGCAAAGGGAGAGGTTCAGATGTTGTTTGGTAAGAAAGATCTTCTTAAATCACAGAATTGTTGAATTACAGAATGACTGAGGTTGGAAGGGACTCTTGGAGGCCATCTGGTCTAACATCCCTGCTCAAGAAGGCTCACATAGAGCAGGTTGCCCAGGATCATGTCCAGACAGCTTTTGAAGATCTACAAGGACAGAGAGTTCACCACCTTTCTGGGCAACCTGTTGCCATGCTAGGTCGCCTTCACAGTAAAAAAAAAGTGTCTCCCTGTGCTCAGGCCTCCTGTGTTTCAGTTTGTGCCCGTCGCCTCTTGTGCCATCACTGGGCACCACTGAAAAGAGCCTGGCTCTATCTTCTTTGCACTGTCTCTTAAGGTATTTATATACTTTGATGAGATTCCTCCCTGAGCCTTCTCTTCTCTGGCTTAAATAGTCCCAGCTCTCTCAGCCTTTCCTCATATGAGAGAAAATTGTAAAAAATAACAATAATGAATGATGCATCTCTAAGTCACATTGAAGACATAATGAATAGTTGTGACTAAAAAGTAGCATCAATCAGCTGAACATGGAGGGTATAAAGTATGCAACTGAACATTATATGTGGTGTAGAATGTATGTGATAGATCCATTAAAAGAGTTTGCTTTACTGATACTGATGTGTTAACTAGCAGAATCTACAAACATTTAAGCTAAGTTTCTTGGAGTTACTACTGCTCTCCTTATGCTTTGCCATATCTCCTCTGAACTGAACTGTTGCAACAGCCCCATGGGAGTACCATGACAAGAGAGATGCAGTTTAACCAAGAATTCTGGTTAAGGGAGGAAAATAGGAGGTTTATGCATCTAAGCTCTGTCTAAAAAAAAAAAAAAAAGTCCCCGTCCCCTCACGTGGACATGAGTGCAGCTATTGAGTATGTGTGCAGGTACTCTGAAAATAAACATGAACTGCTTATTCAAATGTGTGGCAACGATAGCTTAAACTTTTGAATAATGCTTTGAAGCTACTTAAGAAGTTTTTTGTATAGGAATATATTCCACACATGTCATAAAACTACCAAGTGTTGCAAAGGTACAAAGACAGAAGAATCTGAACATAAGAACTCAATTTTGGACAAAAGAGAATCCACATGAAATTTGTATAGCTTATATCATTTATGACCACAAATAAATTGATTCATTTCCTGTATTTATTTACAAATAAACTAGAGTCATTAAGCCTGAGGGCAAATCTCTTGACCACTCAGATCACTTCATTCCACCACATAAGTTTTGGTAGCAGGACAGATTTGCAATCTATATCACACAGATTACTATCTAAAGAACCTACAGCAACAGTTCTTCAGATTGGTTCATTATGCACATCAAAGGAAATAATTTGAGAGCTGCATTTTTTCCTATTTACTAAGCAAAAAGATTTAACCAGTTTAGCATGTCAAGCTATTATTAACAACCATAACTTCTGTCAATATGAGTAATTAGTTCAATATCACTGTGTATGCCTTTCAGTTCTCTTTTTTTCCTACACAGATGGTCAAAATAGTCTAAGCTGTTCAAAGGATTGACATATCAAATAAACAAAAATTAGACTTCTTCAAATAGCTTGTTTCTGAGAAATGTTGATGAACTCAAGTCTTTTTACAGGCATGGAACCTGACGGAGAACAGGATCAGAACCTCAGCATGTTTGGATATAGGTACCTAGTTATTGGGGGAAGACATAATTTTTAGTCTAAAGTATTTACAACAGGAAAATTGATTACATTAGCATGTCTCAAACATCTTTAATAAAAGGAATCATATGGCACAATCAAATTCGCATTCACATTCAGCTATTTTTTTTTTTATTCCTATTTGGCTAAAATTAGCTATTCTATTGTCTTGCTGCAGTAAACATCCATGGTGCCTGCTCCTATTGAAAGAAACATGGCCAAATATTTTCTTTAAAATAAACTATCAAATAAAAGAAAATTCTTTTAACTAAGTATTGTTTAAAGAATACTTTTGGTGTTAGATATAATGAAGCATAATAATAAGGATGTCACTAACAAAATAGCATAAATATCTTAAACTGCATATTGCATCTGATCATCTTTAGCTACGTGTTGATGAATTATGAAGGTTCCCTTAATCGTTATTTTTCTTTAGTTTTTGCTTTTGAAGTAAATGAAGCACAGTGCTAGATAAGAATTTTGAGCAGGATAAGGTAATATTACTAGTCCCATCTGTTTTTTTCCTAATGTGTTTAAAGTCTCTTAGAATATCAACAAGTACTGAACCTATCCTGTCCATTTCTTGGCTCTTGAGGTACACCTGGGTCTTGGGATACACTTAAATGTATTATGTTAAGTATATGTCCACTGAGGGCACCAAACCAGAAAACAGAACCCAGGATTTTGAAACAAAACATACAATTAGACAATATACATCCTTTTTCACTTTTTATTTTCTTGTGACCTTTAACCTAGGGCTAAATTCTTTTTGTCAGACTACTTACAGGAACTTAACTTGCCCCTTGGGTTTACTCAAGTTAATTGAAAGCAAACTCTCTATCTATTACTTCAAACATAATGAATTATATTTCTCAGTCATTTCTAATGAATAAATGTACATGGTTCAACACTGAATAGAGAATATGAAAGCCACTTTCTTGTCCAGGGTCAGAGATCTATGTGAGGAAGTTTCTCAGGTCTTAGATGTATTCCACCAGCTGTACCATCAGGAAAGAAACAGTTCAGATTGTTTGCTGCCTCAAACTGCCACCACAAATTGTTTTACTGCTTCTCCTGATTGCCATACAGGACAACACCATTTATAATCCTTGCAACTGGCCATAATTTTTATACCGATTAGCATACTTTTCTGTTTTGTTTTTTTTTTTCTAATGGTGGGAGCAAAAATGAAGTTTGGTGAAGGCAGATACTTGTTACCTTTACCAAACCAGTGGCCAAAATGCAAATTTTCCCAACCCCAGAAATCTCCGTAATCCCCAAGAACCTGAACAATACAATGCAGAAACAAGACAGATCATGTTTATATTTTTAATGCTAAACTGAAGCCCCTTTCCCTTCCCTTCACCTCCCAATAAGAAGAGGACTGCAAAAACAAAGTACTGAAAACTTCATTTTTAAGGTAAATGAAAAAGATCCCTCAACAAAACATATGACAGCTCTGCAGGCACCTTGCTCTCTGGATCACATTAAAATCAAACTCTGTTTAAAAGGTTGACTCCTTTGACTGACTACCCATCTGAAAATAAAAATCAGTATCTGGTAAGGACGTTACAAAGTTTTATACTTGACTTCTCTGAGGTGACCAGAACCAGAATGTACCGTTTGGGACTATCACACTATACCTGTCAAGCTAATATATAATTCCTTGTCGGATGCTACTGTTTGGCTAAATCATTTAACTTGATGTTTTCTGCTGCAGCATCAGGGACTTAGCTACAAAAGTGACATGTCTGCAATCTTTATGCTCATTATTCAGAGCCTCATACCTGACCCTTTTGAAAAACAATGATGAACCTTACAGGGGAAAAAATAATCTAACAACTATGGCCTTCTCTTTGCAGTAAAGAACTAAAATTTAGATTGACTGTTCCCCTATTTTGCTGTATATTGACATAGAGTAGCAAGACACAGCAGTGTCTTTTTCTTTCTCTGTAGTAGTGGAGTGAATTAAGCTGAGGCTGTGAAACACAGACATGATTCTTCCTGCTGCTTATTGTTCAGGAAACAGATACTTTATCATATAGTACCAGAGACTTTCAGACATGAGCAAGTTCACCTTAGCAACCACCCTACAGATCTCAAAGAATACATGGCATTATTTCCATTATGAAAAATGGTAGTTTTTCGCTACAATCAGTAATGAATACTTACCTAAGAACTAAATAATAGTCCTATTTTCGAAAACTAAAAGAATTATTTCTGTCCCCCATTTTGATAATTAACCTTCTGCGAGAAGAAATGGTTAAAATATTGTCTTTTGACTTTGTCACGTCTGTTCAGAAGCCCAGGATTTAACTAGGTCCTGATTTATCAAGTGATCAAACAGGTATGTAGGTTAAGATCAAAGGGGCCCAAGGGAACTACCTGTATGTTATAAACTTATTAAAGCTGAGTACATGTGCAGAAGCCTTGCTGAGTCAGCATCTTCACAATCTTTACGCATTATTGAAAATATCTTCAGATATGAAATAAACTTTTCGTGGATGAATGAGGGTCGTGACATCTCTGTCAGTCAGTAGAAATGGAAATGGAGAAGGAAAGGGTATTCAAATATACACACATAACTAACTATATATCTGAAATCATAAGCTAAGCAATTAAGTTAAATTACTTTTTTCCTGTGACTTAAGTAGTTGTAAAGTGTTTTGTATAATTTCAAAATACCTAAAGCAAATGTTCTGTTAACATCCAAATAGCTCATACTTTAGTAATTATAAACTTTTTTAATACATGTAAATACTTCTTGCTAGGCTTCCTGTGCATTTAAAAACAAAAGTGCATTTGTAACAATTCCCTATAGGATGGTTTTTGGGGCCATGATTACACTCTAAATATTTGAGTGTACTCTTATTGAAGTTATTGAGCTATTCATATACAGGAAGTAAAGCACATGCTTAGAATAAGGTGAAGGCTTCAACACAGTTATTGCAGAATTCCAAATTTTTAATTGTAGATACTTAGTATCATGAAATACTACATAGAAAATATCAATCGTAAAAAAACAAAGTAGGGACATTTCTCGGGACAACTTATTATGGTATGTTCATTTTTTGTATTACTTTGGATTTTTCTCCGCTATTTTTATGATGGTCCTTAAAGTTTGTCTTCAGAAAAGCTATTAAATAATTTTGGCAGAGCTTCTTCAGTCAGTTTCCTGAAATAGCTGAGGGTCTAGCAGTGGCATAAATAAACAGTCAAGTTGAATACAGTGCTTTGGCTGTTCCTTTTTACCAGCTGTACTAATAAATCAATTTGATGGTGTGGATCACCCTGATGCATTCCTTCCTCTAATGTTGCTAACTTGGAAAGGCTGTTGTTTTACTATTGGACTTTCATCTGCAGTACTGGCCAGCTGTTCTGAAAACCCAGATGTTTGAACAGAAAAATAAACAGATGACCTAACTGAGATAAAAAGTTTACAAAAAGAGCTTTATTTCTTCCTCTGCAGAGTCAGTCTTCTGCATGAAAGCTTGGTACATCTGAAATTCTGTGAGGCTAAAAATATTTCAGTTAAATCAGCCCTGAGCAGGCATAAAAACACATTTAATATCATTTAAATGATTATTCCAGTACTTTACACAAGTCCTAAACTGCTACAAAAGTACTTGTACAGTGCATTTGTATAGTTTGAAACAAAGCTATTTTTGAGAGTCCAACAGACTGAAACGGATTTTCCCACTTTCATGTGTTTTAAAATTAATATGTGTAACATGGGTAGAGTGTTATGTTCTGACCCAATTACTATTACTTTCATTAAAAATTAAAATGAAAATTCCTATCAATGCATGTTTTATCTGAATCTAAATCTCTGGCAATTTTTTCTTAAAGGATACATATATTCACTTTACTATGATACAGGAAGCCTCAAGGACTGCCTTGCTGCTATGAGGTTCAAGGTTTCTGTGAAAGTATCTATCTAGTTGTGCATGCACAGCCACCTAATGTGCACAGAGTAACAGTGATTGCATGCATTAAATCAGGTTTACCACTGAACGTCATTTTACATGGAATGGTACATATGCAGTGCATGACATTCTGTCCTTCTGTTATCTGTTTAAACACCTAAATGGCCACTAACTCTATAGCATGTGAAAATCTCAGAATGATCAATAGCTTCACCTCCGTGATGCTAAATATTAGCATTCCAGTTTTATAGCTTGAGAACCAAAGATGAATGTAGCAGAAATAACTCGTAGACCTTATCCTTATGTACGACCAAGAATGAAATGCAGCTGGGTGACTGGCAGCTGATGTTGATATGATTCTTCTGTGGTGATTGGGAACTTTTGTAGGATTTATGAAGTAAGTATTTTTCTACAGATTATCAACTTGTCCCTCAATCGAATCGTTTAGGCAAAAATCCATGCCTTGGTATGAGTTGGAGTTTGGACAGAACTCATGCTTAGGTATGAGCTACATGCACTCTATGACAATGGAGGAGGAGATGAAGCTCTGTTTCTCCTTAACCCTCACAGGAAATAGACTACCAAAAGCCAGTGAAAAGAATAGCTACTCAGAAAGCAATTCAGAGCATAGATCTGATTTAGGTGCTCTGAAACACTCTAATCAAGCACAGCTTTTTGCGCAAGTAGTAGAACTCTAGTGGGTTGCAGTAGTTTCAGCTACTATGCAGGTGTAACACTGAGGCCACTAATGCCAATAGTGATTTTACAAAAGCCTAACGGTTTGGCTTTAGTTAAATATACTACAGGCTAGCCATTAAGAGCTGAAACTAGGACAGTGTCTTAGCCTCAGCTAAAACACAAGGCTAAATAAGCAATACTCTTAATGTTTGTTTACTCAGCAAAGTTACTGCATAGTGAGCTGGGATAAGAATTTATATTGTTATAGCTACTTTACAATAGTTCTCTCTGTGATCATTTCTATTGTACAGTAAGAGTATTTTATTGTGAGACAGCTTATTCAGTGTGAAGATGGTAAGTTAAACTTTAAAAAAGGTCCTTCACTTAGCTATTTCCCTCTCAGTGAACGCTAAGAATGCCTAGATAAGGAGCAGTGTAACGTAAATAATGAAGAGTGGTTGGCATGATATGATAAACTATGAGTTTACATGCAGCCAAGTCTTCCAACTCACTGTATGATATAGATAGGTCAGGTTGCCTTTCTTTTGTCATTAAAATATGTAATACTGTTGGTCTTAAGGCTAATTCTTGAGGAACTACCACATACCCTCTTTTCACCATGACAGATATCCCTTCAGCAACTTTCTTATCCACCTATGAATTCACTGTTGATCATCCTCTTCTCAAGTTTGGTTAATAATTTCCCATGTGTATGAAATGTTTTACTGAAGTCCAGAGAGACCAATAAAGACTTTAAATGGACCTTACAGAAAGGTCGACGTAAGTTAAGCAGCAGGGAAGGGAAAAGGAGATTACTGGAAGCAAAGAGGCATCCTTTAAACAAGAGAAGCCAGTTCCCCCCCAAAAAAAAGACAAACATATATAGCCTGGTAGGGAAAATGTTAAATCACAATGAGAAAAGCCAAAAATGATTCTGAGCATCAACTTTCTAAACCCATGAAAGCTAATAAAAGGCAGCATTTTCAAACACCTGCCACAGAGCTGATCAGGCCAATATGTGATTAAGGTGTAGAGGGAATGTCAAAGAATAATGATCCATAGCAGAAACGCCAAATCACTTTTTTTTTGTGTCAGTATCCACTACAAAATTGCTTACAGAAATTTCCCAACAAAGCTATTCTTCACAGAGGACAAGGAGTGGGTTCACACTAAAATGTCAGTATAATAGAATTTATAGTAAACTGGTTAAATGAGCAGTAACAAATTGCAATAATGAGATGGTATTTTCACTCAAGTCTTCCAGAGGAACTAAAATCCTAAATTGCAGTGATGTGGAACCCACCACTATCATTAATGTCTATACAAAAAGAAGAGGAAATAAACAAAGTGTGACATCAATTTTTAGAAAAGGACTTATGAAAGTTCCAGAGAACTACAGCTTTTTATTTCTGACCTCTGCAGTGAGCAAAGTAGCAGTAAAATTCCATACCATAGTGCAGAATTTGATCATCTGGATTATTACACAGTACTGGGGAAAAAATTAAGATGACTTTCACAAGCTAAAATATTCTTTGAATATGCAACATGCCAGTGTTCACAGTAGAAGAATGGCAGTTATGTGGATTTGTGATAGTAGATTGTATTCAAAATTAATGTAGGAAAGAAGGCCAATGGTAAAGTTACAAAATTTGCTCATAAGTAAGATAACCCAAATGAAAGTTGACTGTGAAGAGTTGCAGAAAGATCTTACAATGTTGAATGAGTATGTTGAAATTATTTGTCAAGATAAAGCCTTTGTCAACACAAAGTAATTTACATGGAAAAAATAAGCCTAAACCTACTAGGACAATAATACCTTATTACTACTCAGAAAAGTCATAACAGGTAGTTCTCTGAAATGGTTAATACAAGCCATAGCAACATCTAAAATGTCTTACAAAATACTACAAAACAGCAGAGAATTGAGAACAAATTAGGAATCACTATCACTCTGCTACTATATAAATTCACATTTAAAATACAACATATGGTTCAAGTCATTCCATCTAATGCAGAAACCATCAGAACTAGGAAAGCACAACAAATAGTGAAAACAATGCTCATAAGAAAAATGGTCTCCATACAAGGAGACATTAATTAGCTAGGAACCCTTTACCTTCAAAAAAAGTCAGCAGATAGGAGAGAAAAGTATTCTGAATGTCTATAAAATCATGAATGTAATGGAGACGCTGAATAAGAAACAATTATTCACTCTTTCTCCTATGTATTGCATTTATGTGGCAAGGTTTTGCTAGTGGAGGGAGTCTGTAAGGGGCTTCTGTAAGAAGACACCAGAAGCTGCCCTCAAGTGAGACAGAGCCAGTTTCCACCAGCCTCGAGATGGACCCACCACTGGCCAAAGCTGAGCCAATCAATGACATCGGTAGCATCGCTGTGATAACATATTTAAAGGTAAAAAACACTGTGCGGCACCTGTGAGAGAGGAGTGAGAAAATGTGAGAGAAAAGCACCCTACAGACACTAAGGTCAGTGGAGGAGAGGAGGAGGTGCTCCAGGCGTCAGAGCAGAGATTCCCCTGCAGCCTGTGGTGAAGACCATGGTGATGCAGGTTGTGCCCCCACAGTCCATGGATGACGACAGTGGAGCACATAGCCACACTGCAGTCCATGGAGGACTCCACGCCACAGCAGGCAGATATGTCCTGAAGGAAGCTGCAGCTCATGGACAGCCCACACAGGAACAGGCACCTGGCAGGAGATGAGGCCCATGAAGAGGAGCCCATGAAGGTGCAGGTTTTCTGGCAGGACCTGTGACCCTGTGGGGGACCCACACTGGAGCAGCCCATTCCTGAAGGACTGCATCCTGTGGAAAGGATCCATGCTGGGGCAGTTCTTGAAGAACTGCAGCCCATGGGAAGGACCATGTTGGAGAAGTTCATGAAGGACTGTATCCTGTGGGTGGGACCCCATGCTGGAGCAGGGCAAAAGCGTGAGGAGGAAAGGGAGACAGAGATAAAGGGTAATGAACTGACTGCAACCTCAATTCCCCATCCCCCTGTGCCACTCAGGCAGGGGGCAGAGGGTAGAGGAGTTAGGAGTGAAGTTGAGCCTGGGAAGAAGGGAGGGGTGGGGGAACGTGTTTTTAGTTTTGTTCTTATTTCTCACCATCTTCCTCTATTACAATTATTTGGCAATAAATTAAATTAATTTCCCCAAGTCAAGCCTGTTTTGCCCGTGACAGTAATTGGTAAGTGATCTCCCTGTCCTTATCTCAGCCCACGAGATTTTCTCCTGTATTGTCTCCCCCTGTCCTGTTGAAGAAGAGGAGTGATAAAGTGGCTTGGTGGGCACCTGGTGGCCAGCCAAGGTCAACCCACCACACATACACAACCAAACATCGAGGCCCACTTCTGTCAACCCACCGCATCCTAACATAAACAGTAGTGAGTGCTTTTTCAGTTGTCAGGAAGCAGATTTAAAACAAAACCAATACGATTTTTTTTGAACCCCTAAAAAGTGCAGAGTTAAAAGGCAGAAGTCATTGCCACAAGTTCTTAGAAAACATTTGCTACTGGAGTTGTGCTTTAATCTATGAAGTGTTTTAACATTCAGTGACAGTAATTACTGTATTCCAGTGCATCCCATTAAAGAACTGAGTATGACTTTACCTCAGAAGTAATTTTCACTTCCATTCCTCCATTCCAATTAGCCCTTACTCCTTTATTCACAACACAACTTCATCCATATTGAAAACCAAAGGTAAAACCTCATGAAATGTTAGGTCATGACTAAGTTACAGTTTTATGGAAATCATAGAATCATAGAATTGTCAAGGTTGGAAAAGACCCTTAAGATCATCGGGTCCAACCGTTAACCTAACACTGCCAAGTCCATTTATACCATGTCCTCGAGCACCACATCTATCTGTTCTTTAAATACCTCCAGGGATGGAAACTCAACCACTTCCCTGGGTAGCCTGTTCCAATGCCTGACTACCCTTTTGGTGAAGAAGTTTTTCCTAATATCCAACCTAAACTTCCCCTGGCACAGCTTGAGGCTGTTTCCTCTTGTCCTATCCCTTGTTACTAGGCAGAAAAGACTGCCACCACCTCGCTACAACCTCCTTTCAGGTAGTTGTAGAGAGCAATGAGGTCTCCCCTCGGCCTCCTCTTCTCCAGACTAAACAACCCCAGCTCCCTCAGCCGCTCCTCATAAGACTTGTGCTCCAGATCCTTCACCAGCTTCGTTGCCCTTCTTTGGACACGCTCCAGCACCTCGATGTCCTTCTTGAAGTGAGGGGCCCAAAACTGAACACAGCACTCGAGGTACGGCCTCACCAATGCCGAGTATAGGGTCAGTATCACCTCCCTGGTCCTGCTGGCCACACTATTCCTGATACAGGCCAGGATGTTACTGGCCCTCTTGGCCACCTGAGCACACTGCTGGCTCATGTTCAGGTGGCTGTCAACCAATACTCCCAGGTCCTTTTCCTCCAGGCAGCTCTCCAGCCACTCCTCCCCCAGCCTGTAGCGTTGCATGGGGTTGTTGTGACCAAAGCGCAGGACCCGGCACTTAGCCTTGTTGAATCTCATACAGTTAGCCTCGGCCCAGCGATCCATCCTGTCCAGATCCCTCTGCAGGGCCTTCTTACCCTCCAGCAGATCGACACTTCCACCCAACTTGGTGTCATCTGCAAACTTACCGAGGGTGCACTCAGTCCCCTCATCCAGATCATCAATGAAGATATTGAACAGGAACAGCCCCAACACTGAACCCTGGGGAACACCACTCGTGTTCAGTGTTTCAGTGTAGTGAGGCAGTGGGAAATGGGGACTGGCCCAACTGCTCTAGGATGCAGTCTCAGTTTTTCTGCAGAGTGTTTCTGCGATAAGTGATCAACACATCATTGAGTGAGCAAAACACAGCAGGGATCCTGTAACTAATTCAGAAGTAGTAAGGTCCGACCATAACCCATGTTGCTGCATCACAACTGTCTGGCCTTTCATCCTGAGAGGCAGCAGAGATGTATCAGCACCATGATGTGGTTGCTGTTCTCAGGGTTCAAGTTAATTCCTCGGTATGATACTACCTGGCAGATAATTTGCCACTATCTGTATTGCAGCAGGTAAATATGCTCTTAATCCTTCTGTGTTTCTCCATGTACAAAATAGGAGGCAAATCTGCTTGCTTTGCTTTCAGAAATACAGGAAGGATTAAGTCATTACTATTTGTACAGAGGGTTTACAAACGTAAAGTTCAACAAAATTTTTACCCCACCAAAGTTAATGGAAGTTCTGCCACTGACTTCCATAAGGCCAAGGTTTTTATCACCTACATACGCTGTTTGCTGTAAGAACTAAACTGTACTTATTTGCAACTTCTATCCTAGGTTTTTGTGGCTTTTATTTTTTTCCATTTTCTTCTGACTTTCTTGGAGTGAATTTTTCCTTGCTTGACCTCTGCTCAAAGAAAGATTCAAGCTTTTTTGTGTTATCTAAGCATGAAAAAACTACACTTTTCCCATGTGTTCAGAACAGAAATTTTCCACTTGAATTACTGAAAATTGGCTTAGGGGAAGGTGGATGGAGGGGAAGAGGGAGTAAAACAGTACTTTTTCAATGGACACCTAAAAGCAAAACGTGTTTTGTTATAAATGGTTAAGATTGACAGTTTCATAAATATGAAATAGAGTTTCTGACTAGTTGTATGGATTGCATTTTGGAGGTGAAATGGTTAAGTTCATGCATTTAAGGATGATATGTTAACTTGTTAATTTAACAGCCACGGTTTCTTTCTTTCGTTAGGGAAAATTTTGCTGTTCTCTGAACGCAAAACTGCATTTATGGAGATTTTGCTGAGTAGAAGAAGAGAAATTAGGGATCACTTCAAGTGTAAAGCAGTTTAGCAAAAGTGATTTTAGACAGCTGAAGAAGATCTATCTCCTGACCTATACATTTTAATCATTCTGTAAAATTATTATAGTCTTTTCTGTATTTCTACATTTATCAAATATGTCTTTGTATTTCCTACAGATAATACCCTGAATGTATACTTCCTGAATACTATCTTATGCTACTTGGAACACTTGGAAAGAAAACCACTAAAAGCCCACATGTGTTTAAGTTTGAATATAAGTAAGAATTTATGTGGTGAAAACTCATTACAAACCATAACACAGTGCAACTTCAGATATTTGTAGGCATTAAGATGAAACTATGAAAATAAAATGGTCACACTGATTATGTAGAAGTGTAGTCTAAGTATAATATAGTAGTTAGTAAATGAAGTCTGAATTTGATGATCCATCGATAGGATCTCAACCTAGTAAATTAAATCAATCAAGGAATGATGAAGAGGAAAAGTGCAGTGGTGGAGAAAGGAAAGGAGAGAGATCATGAGTACGCACATGAGTATGCACTAAGTTACTTGGATAGCAAATGCGACTGGTGAAAATGCAAGGACATCTGGCTTACAAGTTATAGATGACACCCACCTCCACCTTCTGAGACTGTAGACTTGAAATAGAATGGCTGTGGATAACACCTTCTGCACCAGTGAGTCACACTGTGGTGCAGAATTGAACATGCCAAATAGAATATGTACTGTACTCTGGTATATTGTATGTACTACACAAATTATTGAAGATCCAAATAGCTTTTTAGTGTTGCACAGCATGCTGATCCCTTCATGCATGAATAGAAGTTGAGTGTGTTCACTGAAAGCATCAAAATAACTGAGGTTCATGAGTGAACTTCACTTTTACAGAATATTGTCCACCATGTTGTGATAGCATGGGAAGGGATGCTATTCTTTTCATGTCTTCAAAAAGATGGCTGCATTACATCAATTCAAGTTTCCAATCTATTGAAATATTGCTCCAACCAAAGCATTTTCTGTATATTGACAACCAGATAGATGTATATAGACAGTAGCATGGGTATCTGAACACCTTATACATTTGAATGTTTGTATTCCACATGTCTGTGAGATAAGTAAACATTCTTTCAAGCACTGAGACAAAGGTAGTGATTTTCCCAAACTGCTGGTGGGAATTGAACATCACAACCTTAAAACTAAGGCTGTTGTCAGTGAGTTGGTCTTCCATCCCTGCACAGGACCAGCAACAATTTTATTATTTGAAGATCTCAGATATAACTTACTTTTTTTTTTTTTTTTTTCCCAGCAAGGGACATCAATTCACCTAAATAAAGCCTTTCACCTGAGGTGGATCAGTTTTTCAAAACCTCTGTTAAAAAAACATGCAGATTTCCATTGGAAAGCTCAGAGCTTTAATGCCACTTTACCCACTCTATTCTTTCTTAGCTATCTGCTGGAAATACATGCTTCCAAACTGCTAGATCTTTTTCAGACCAGTTGGTGAGCTGCAGAAAAGTGGAACCCTGGCAACACAGAAAAAGTAAGCATGTTTCTTTAAATTCTCTACAGAATTAAGATTCACCTTCCTCGTTTCCCAGATTAAAAAAAAAAAAAAAAAAAAAAAAAGAGACAGAGGCTGGATAAGTTCTTTGAAATCATCCTCATTTATATACATGTATCCCTCTGTACAAATATATTTAACTCTAGCCTACATTTTGAGTATCTGTAAAACAATTTTAAAAAATAAGATGTTATTTTTTCTTTAGGGACTCCATCCTAACTACCCAGTTCCTTTTTAGAGAGCTATTTACTTACGTGCCTTCTGAATGAGACAGAATGTTAACTCTGTTTCCTGCACCAAATACAATTTCTTTTAATATAAACCAATTATAATTTGCTTCACTAACTTCATAAAGATTGTAATACCTGCTAGCAAGATGACAGAAAAGCAAAGCATTGCTATGAAACCTAATTGATTAATTCATAAATATGAGCATGCAGAGAAACTGCACAGTGTTGACATTTCAGCAGTATCTTAAGGAGAGGTTTTAATGATAATTTTGTTATGTTCTATTATATGCAGATAACATAGATATGATCCTGAAAAATGTTTGAATTTCAGCCTCCATTTTGTAATTTTTCCTCAAATGTTGGCCTCTAAAGATTAGAGAGGCTTCATGCATTTGATTGAGTCCAGTTGCACAGAAACTAGTGCATGGTCATCTGAGGGCAGTACCAGCTGTGGCAAGATTCTTCCGGTCATCTTACACATCCCTGCCATGCAACACAGTGCCAGTGACCATGCTGTCACATATTTTCTATGAAAACAGCTGGGAAACAGGTAGTTAACCTCAGTGCCTGCCTGGTTTTGACTAAGATTTCTCCTTGTTGTTTAAATCCACTCATGAGCAAAAGAAAACTCTGGAACACGAGAAAGACTAAAGAGGTGGAGGGATGAAAAAGAAAAAAGATACTCCCACCTGATTTCTAATGGCCCTTTCTGCCACCTTACCTGTGTGCCACATGAGGGCTGGTCTGTTCCTGGTGTTCCAGAACAGCTGGGGGCAAAACACCATCAGGTGTTTCTGCTACAGATCTTGATGGGAAAAGAATTTCTCCTCAGCTATTTGTGGCAAAGTCTATACCAATCCTGTAATAAAACTAGGTTCTAGAAACCATGATGAGTGATGCATATACATAAAATTTTAAATATCCTTGTTCTATCAATCATGTGACATACTTCATGATCCTGTCACCTACAAATTACTTATACCTACAAATTCACTATAGATGGCATTTTGTTATTTGTTTATATAATGACTTATGGTTTCACTCAGTGGGTGTTACCGGAGATTACATAGACAAAATAATGTGGACAATCAGTAACTTAGAGTAAGTTTTCTGATTGAAATTGCCTTGGATCAAAGAATGATTTACAAGACAAATACCATTATTGCATGTAAATAAGTTTTTTCTTGGAGATGTTTTCAGGATTTTTGCATATGTGTGTATTCGTATATGCACACGTATATGAACACACATACACATTAGGAACATTAAACTGTTTTCTTAGATGAAACAGGAACATATTTTCCCCTCCAACCTCATTTTGACAGATAGATTCATGGTACTTTGCACCTTTAGTAAAGGGCTAATGGAATCTTTTGAAAAGTAATGTATCTCAAGAAACAGTAAATGATAACAACTGATGCACAGCTTTTTATGATTCAAGCTTTACACATAAAATCAACTTCTCTAATAATAAGTGTACTGTGTTATATAATGCTCCACTAACACATCTAATAACAATAGATGTAGTTTTTTCTTTACTGAACAGAAATGTATTGTTTTGCAACAGCAGAGTCTTTTCTTTCCTTATTGTTTCTCTTATGTTTACATGAAGCTTTGACAGGCATTTTAAAGGAATATAGTCAGGCTGCAAAAAATTATATTTGACTAACATCATTGGATCATTTATATCATCATCAGATTATTTATGTTTTACAACAATGTAGGGCAAATATTTTCTAAGTATTTATTTTGAACCTATGTTATATCAATCTACATCTTCAGTCGTCTTTATTTTCATTTTTTTTAAGTTTTACCAAGTCAGCTGACTTTTCAAATACAAGTTTTGAAATGACAGTATTAGTTCTAATCTAGAATCAGTCATAAAAATGTTTGTCCTTTGCCTCTTTATGAATGTATTTCAATTGTTGATGTTGAATTGGACGTTTAGTATAATTTTATATGTGATAAATAGATACACCAAGCTTCTGCTGCTAGAAAAAAATATGTTACCAAAAATACGTATCAATATTTGGCTAGCATAAGGGGGAAAGTGACAATTACTGACCTTACTTACTTAGCTAGCCATGTTTGTGAGAGAAAATAAGTTGGCTTTTGCAATATAGGAACCACAGAAGTAAAACTGATGGCAGTATCTCATACAAACTGCTATTTAGTATAACCCTATGAGAAAGCAGGAAAATTTTTGAGTAACTGGCAAGTGAATCTATGATGCAAATAGAAATTACAATTATATATTTTCCTTTTCATGGAAAAGGATAATGCCATCCTAGCTAGTGAATTGTAATATTAAACAAAATGTCTAGCTCGTGTTTTTAATAAAAAGGGATTGAGATATTTTGTCAGTTTGTTGATTAAGTCTGAGTTATTAATCTCTAAGAAGTCTTAGTTTTTTAGCAGTGTTGTAGTTGTTGATTTCAAGAGAGCAGAAATAAACTCCACAGTTAACATAATTTCTTATATAGAGAGACAGGTTTATAAAACCTCTCTTTATAACTGCTGTTATGTATTCACAATTAATGTCACATGCAAATGTTAGGATGTTTACACTTTCAAATTACTGAATCTGAGTACAATTAGGTAGTATAATAATGTTAGAATTCCTGAACCAATTAACATTGTATATTCAAGAACTCATGGAGCAGATCATCTTGAGTGCCATTACACAGCACATGCGGGACAACCCGGGGATCAGGCTCAGCCAGCATGGATTTATGAAAGGGAGGTCCTGCTTCACTAACCTGGTCTCCTTCTATGACAAGGTGACCAGCTTAGTGGATGAGGGGAAGGCTGTGGATGTTGTCTACTTGGACTTTAGTAAGGCCTTTGACACTGTCTCCCACAGCATCCTCCTGGAGAAGCTAGCTGTTCACGCCTTGGATAAGTGCAGTCTGCACTGGGTTAAAAATTGGCTGGACGGCCGAGCCCAGAGAGTGGTGGTGAATGGAGTCAAATCCAGTTGGCGGCCGTTCATGAGTGGTGTTCCCCAGGGTTCAGTGTTGGGGCTGTTCCTGTTCAATATCTTCATTGATGATCTGGATGAGGGGACTGAGTGCACCCTCGGTAAGTTTGCAGATGACACCAAGTTGGGTGGAAGTGTCGATCTGCTGGAGGGTAAGAAGGCCCTGCAGAGGGATCTGGACAGGATGGATCGCTGGGCCGAGGCTAACTGTATGAGATTCAACAAGGCTAAGTGCCGGGTCCTGCGCTTTGGTCACAACAACCCCATGCAACGCTACAGGCTAGGGGAGGAGTGGCTGGAGAGCTGCCTGGAGGAAAAGGACCTGGGAGTATTGGTTGACAGCCACCTGAACATGAGCCAGCAGTGTGCTCAGGTGGCCAAGAGGGCCAGTAACATCCTGGCCTGTATCAGGAATAGTGTGGCCAGCAGGACCAGGGAGGTGATACTGACCCTGTACTCGGCACTGGTGAGGCCGTACCTCGAGTGCTGTGTTCAGTTTTGGGCCCCTCACTTCAAGAAGGACATCGAGGTGCTGGAGCGTGTCCAAAGAAGGGCAACGAAGCTGGTGAAGGGTCTGGAGCACAAGTCTTATGAGGAGCGGCTGAGGGAGCTGGGGTTGTTTAGTCTGGAGAAGAGGAGGCCGAGGGGAGACCTCATTGCTCTCTACAACTACCTGAAAGGAGGTTGTAGCGAGGTGGTGGCAGTCTTTTCTGCCTAGTAACAAGGGATAGGACAAGAGGAAACAGCCTCAAGCTGTGCCAGGGGAAGTTTAGGTTGGATATTAGGAAAAACTTCTTCACCAAAAGGGTAGTCAGGCATTGGAACAGGCTACCCAGGGAAGTGGTTGAGTTTCCATCCCTGGAGGTATTTAAAAGACATGTAGACGTGGTGCTTGAGGACATGGTTTAGTGGTGGACTTGGCAGTGCTAGTGCATTGGACCCAATGATCTTAAGGGTCTTTTCCAACCTTAAGAATTCTATGATTCCATGATTCTATGATTCTAAGAGCAGAAATAATACATAAGATACGCTAGGGTAAGGAAATCAAGAGTATGATATTTGATGTCTCACATCAGCTGATTTCAAAGTTCCCAAACATGCTGATTCAGGCTATGTACTAGGCTAAGACAATGACAATTTTTAAATACCTGCTTGCTCTTAATTCACACCATTATTTATTAGAAGCTATATCTAAAGTGATTTATTTTCATTATTATTTTCATATGTAAGCAATGTTATTATAATATATGCCCATTAACGTTGTATCTGTCCTTACATTCTTCCATGGTTCCTTGGAATTAGGAAGAGTAAAGGACCATGGTAAAGATAATGTAACTAATAACTAACTAAATAGATAAAGTATGATATGAAGATAAATAAAAAGAGAAAGAACCATTGAAAAACACAGTGGGGGAATGGGTGGAGTAAGTTGCAAAAAGGGTATAAAATTATTAATTTTGGTTCAGTACAAAAACAAAGAAAAAAAGATGCTTTATAAAATACAAAATTAAAGTGCCTTTTTTCATTTGTAAGACAGTGACATAATTTACACTAGTTGAGTATGGGGCCCTAGACAATTACTAGGAAAATAGTGTTTGTTTATAATATTTGTTTGGAGTCAAGGTTTGGATCCAAAACTCACTGGTCAAAAAATATATTTAACGAGAGAATGCTCTTTGAACACTAAAATTGCTGGGATCTGAGATGTGGTGGGGAGACATCCTCCATAACAAAAATTTTACAGTACCTTCCCAGTGAAAAAGGAGAGATGAGGGAACAGCATTGGCGTATTTAAGGTGTCTGTATTACAAACCACAGCACCCTAAAGACATCCAGTTAGCTCTGAGAGACCTGACGTGTCTCTTCAGAACAAGTGGTACAATGCAAATATTAACACAAATGGTAACTCCCAAAGCGGAACATCCATTGCTGTGTGGTACTGCACCTGAGTTAATTAGCCCTGCTGTTAGAGCTAATGAGCCTGGGCATAGCACTGCAACAATGCAGCTTGGCTCCTCTTTTGCACCATGAAGTGTGTGCCTACCCTAATTGGTAGGTCAGGAGATAAATACGCCTGGAAGCCTGTCTTTTTACAAGGCAGTCTCAGCTAACATGTTTTATGTTGCAATTGGAAATGGTATATTATGAGAAACTTTTTAAACATCTATAATTTCACAGGATTAATCAGTGCACCTGGCTCAGCTTCCCATGCCCTCCCTTGGAAATGGCTTGCTTTAACTTTTTTGTGACCAGAGATATGAAAATCATGTCTCAGTAGTGCTTGAACAATAACTGTTTCTCACTGAATACAAAGCACTAATAGGGAAGACAATTTTGGTCGTTAATAAGGTTTTCAAATGTTGTAAATACTTTTTGAGAGAATTAGTAAGCAGACAAAAAATTGAAATGACTGAGATTTTGCATAGTATGGCTGAAGTCAGGGGAACTTCAAATTAGGTTTAAATGCAAGCCTTGAGAGGAAGTATGCTTTAAAGCATAATTTACAGTAAATAGCATTTTCTATGTGTGTTGAGAGACGTACATGCTCACAAGAACTCAGGTCCAGTTTTGGCTGAGGATTACAAATTTGGTGGAAGAAATGATTCTTTCAAACACTAAAGCAAAGTATAAAACTCTGAAGTAAACTACCAGGTGACTCAGTTTGTCTATCTGAACACTGACATAACCTAGTTATTTATATATTACTGATACACTAAGCAATTAAATAAGGGCTTAAGTTATAGTATTATCCATGCAAAATAAGTTTAACCTGAGTTCTCTTTTGATAACTGTGCGACAAAGTTAGTTAAGCAAGCTGCATGTGGAACAGATAGTTGAAATTATAGATTGAAGTCTGAAAAAGATAACTATATACAAATGTCTAACTATGAAAAACATCCTCCAGAAAAATCATGATGAACAACAGTGAAAAGCCGAATTAATTTAATCTGATAAATAACATAGGAAAACATTTACAAAATAAAAAATAACAATTATATGATATACTCTGCTATTTATAAAAATACTTGAAGTTGTTATTCAACTTAACCGGTCCGTGGGTTTCTTAAGGTAAACGCTATTTTTTTCTTTCTATGCAAATGTGAATGTATAATTTTATATATTGGAGAAATCAATATAATTTACTAACTAATGCAATAAAATTGTGAATATTTGGATTTCTCAGATATTTTTTTCTGAATGTAGAGGATAAAGGCACACTAATGTGCCTGGACGTGGTCCTCAGCAACTGGTTGTAAACGGCCCTGCTTGAGCAAGGTGGTTGGACTAGATATCCTTGGAGGTCCCTTTCAACCTCAACCATTCTGTGATTCTGTAATTCTGTGATTCTGTGATACTGTACTTTGAGATGCACATTTAGCTTTTTTCTAATGTCTTTCTAATACATTCATTAGGATTTTTTAGAATTTCATCTCCCAAAATTTCCCCATTGGAATTTTCTGGAAGAGAATGTCCACTTGGTATGAAATTTAACTATTTCAAAATTTGTTTTGTTTTGCCTCAGGATGAATTTCAGAGTATTTCTTTCCAACAAGAAGAAATTTTCATTCAAAATTATATTGCTAATTAATACTAAGTACCACTAGAATATAATGATTTTTTTAAAAACAACAGGAAAGCTGTGTATCCACAGGTTGGTGAATGCAGAAGCAGATGATGAGACTGTATAGTGGGCAACCCCATTTACTACCCACCGCAGGTAGTCCTGTCTGAGACAGAGATGAGATGTTGCATAGCCTGGCTGCAGCACTGTTGGCAGCAGTAGGACTGGAGTGACCCCTGCAGGGACCACTATTCTATTTGCTGTGGGCAGGGCAACAGCTCAAGTCATAAAGAAGGTACAAGAAGGAGTTGTATCTCTATTGCATAATATTTCCAGTCAAATATTCTTCTATAAGCCCGACATGCACATGTATGTTGTCCTCGTCTCCTGATCCTCTACACATACACATACCACAAAGAAACATACACAACATACATACACCTTGTTCAACCTCTGTAAATAAAGAGACATTGTCAGTATAGACGTCTGCTCTTCACCCCTCAGCCATATTTACCTGTACACCACCCAGACCCAGCCTCACATCCCACTGCACTGTTATCTTTCTTCTGACTCTGCTCTCTCAACCCTTATCATCCACATACTCACAGACACACACAGAGGTTTTTATGCATTAATTCCTTCCTATTTCTTGCATGCGTGGTTGAGGAGGCATCAAGATCCATGTTACATTATTTTGAAGAGTTCAGATTGCACAGGAAATGCTGTCTGCATGAAAGAGCACATGCCGCACAGCCACTGAAAACAGATAGGATGTGCTGGTGATGACAGGGAGGGAAGTAGGAATAAGTGGTGTATGCCCTCAAGAAACTAGGTAAGTTTAGGGGAAAACATCTGGTATCTCATGTACACAAGAGCGGCAGGCGAAAGTTGGGTGCTTCTGGTGGTCCCTATGGCCGGTTCAAACCACAGGAAGCCACATATAACCAGCCCTGAGGGAGCGCCAGCCACCATTGGCTCTCCGACCAGGGTGCCCAAACAGAGAGCAGTGTCTGTTGGGAACGGTGTCAGCAGTTTGCGCGACAGTTCACACAGAAGAGCATGCAGGAAGGGTTGCGCAGTTTGCCAGTGATCAGGCTGCTGCCTGCTCTGCTTACCCCAGGCTCAAGCTTCAGCCCTGACAGTCACCCCAATTAACTAGTGGCTGTGCAAGCCTACCCAGAAGCTTGAGATTTCCAGGAAATTAGAATTAGAAGGATGACATCTTTCAAAATAATTAGCATTTTATAAGTGGACTCTTTTCTAACAACTCTAAGGAAAATGTGACCTGCTGAAAGAAAATGGTGTCCACCCACTGCAACAGCAAGGTTGTGGCTGAAACCCAAATGGAAGCACTACAGCTTACCTATGTTGACTACTCCACCCAAACAGACCACCCAAGGACTGAAATAGCTGTCCATACCTTAAGTTGCATGGAGCTAGTTGTGGAATTTTTATGGTACCCCTTGAGGCAAATTAAATGCACATTTGTGCTTAAATATAAAAGAAAAATTTAATGAACAATGCATTGAGCAGAGTCCCACTGCAATATATGGTTCTACATGGAGTCTGCAAAGTTGTGTCACAAGCAGATTCCCCATATACACCTGCACCAGCACCAATCCCTTGAGCAGTTGCATGGGTCACCTCAGCCTGGCTGTGGGTCCGTCCTCTAGCCCAGCTCTGCTGCCCAAACCTGGCTCCCGAGCACAGGCCCCTGAGCGCTTCGATTACAGGGTGGTCCAGAAGAGAATGCTGAGGCTGTTTCCTGTCTCATCACCAGGGGAAACTTCACTCCCTTGCAAGGAGTTGTTCTGTCTCTGGCATTCCTGTTTCCAGCCAGTTTAACCCCTTCTTGCAGTTGGGGCTTCTTGCCCTCTTTGCCAGATCATTCCTCGGTCGCAAATTACCACTGCTGAGCAGTAACAATTAGCATTTCCCCTTCAAGCTCCAGTATCTGGAAGTCCCTCTAGCACCTGAAGGCACCAGTGGATGTCATAGCTGCAAGTGTGCCCAGCTGGAAGAACTTGGACAAGTAGCTATGTTACAAGAGGAGCTCAACAAACCATGCAGTGTCCAGGAATGTGAACAGGAGATTGATAGATGATATTATGCACCGTCCTATGTTGAGCAACAGCCCTGCCTTAAGTCTGTGCAAAGGGAAGTTAAGCCTGAATTCAACCTTGAGCTTACTGACACAAATTACTCATGAGATGAAGGAGACTGGGCCATTTTGCTCAGGGCAGAAGGAAGAACCTTCCTTTATCCCCTGAAGTGCCCCTACATAACAGACCCGATGCTCTGGGGTTGGAGAGCGAAGAGCATGTGAGTAATGGACAGGATCCAGGAGAAGCTGACCATGCAAAGTTGATCCAACCACCTACCCGCGTTAAAACCAGTGCCACCAGAAAAGCATGTTAGGCATTAGTAATTGGAGATTCTTTACTGAGAGGTACCAAAGCATCCATTTGTCATCCAGATAATTTCTTTAGAGAAGTTTGCTGCCGACCAGGAACTTGCATTTGTGACATCACTGAGAGGCTACTGAGCCTAGTGAACCCTACAGACTGTCATCCACTCCTACTGTTCCATGTCGAGTCTAATGATACTGTGACGAGGCAACTCAGAACCATCAAAACAGAGTATATGTCCCTCAGAGCAATGTTAAACAGGTCAGGACCACAGGTGGTGTTCTCCTCTATCCTCCCAGTCAGAGGAATAAGTTCAGGAAGGAGGCGTCAAATTGAACAGATGAATGCCTGGCTGCATAGCTGTTGCCCTCCTGAAGGTTTTGGCTTCTATAATCATGGATCTACCCTTGAGAAGCCAGCTCTTTTGGGAGCTGATGGGAGTCATCCGACCAAGACGGGTGTCTTCGCCAACAGGATGGCCAGACTAGACATAGTGGGGGGAAGGGGATGGAGTTTTGAACAACAAAAAGCCAGGGGGTGATGATATATTTGGAACCAACAGGGAAACTCCTGAAATGCCTCAAAAGAATTAGGGTTTGTTCCTCTGAAAAGGTGGAATGGTAGATAGCCCAGCTGAAGTGCCTGTATAATAATGCATGTCGCATGGGTAACAAACAGGACGAGCTGGAAACCACTGTGCAGCTAGAAAGCTATGATCTAACTGCTATCACTGAAACTTCGTGGGATGAAACACACAACAGGAGTGCTGCAATTGATGGTTATAAACAGGTCAGAAGGGACAGACAAGGAAGGAGGCGGGGGGCAAGGGTTGCCCTCTATGTAAAAAAATTGATTGATTGCACAGAGCTGTCTTTGAAAAACAGTGATGAACAGAGTGAGAGCTTATGGGTGAAAATTAGAGGCCAAGCCAAAAAAGGAAACTTTGTGGCTGGTGTTTACTATGGGCCACCCTATCAAGGGGAGCCTGTTGGTGAAGGTCAGCTACAGGAAGCATCATGCTCACAGGCTTTGGTCCTTCTGGGGGACTTCAGTCCTCCTGACATCTGCTGACAAAGTAGCACAGCAAGCTGTAAACAGTTCAGGAGACTCTTGCAGTGCGTTGAGCATAGGTTCATAATCCAGGTGATAGCCCAACCAGAGGCAAACCGTTCCTGGACCTGTTGCTTACCAACACAGATGAACTAATTAGAAAGGTCAAGATTGGTGGCAGCCTGGGCTGCAGGAAGCATCATGCTCACAGGCTTCAACTATCAAGTCCCTGAACCTCAAGTCCTTTCTACTATAAGAGAAGGTCAGGTTCAAGACCACCTGAGGAACCTCAACATACACAAGTCCATGGCACCCAATGAGATGTTTCCCAGGGTGCTGAGGGTGACTGATGTAGTTGCAAAGCCACTCTCCATCATATTTGAAAAGTCGTGGCAGTCAGGTGAAGTTCCCAGTGACTGGAAAAAGGGAAGCATTGCACCCATTTTTAAAAAGGGTAGAAAGGAGGGCCCTGGGAACTACTAACCAGTCAGTCTTACCTGTGTGCCTGGTAAGATATGGAACGCATCCTCCTGGAAGTTATATCAAAGCATATGGAAGACAGGGAGGTAACTAGAGACAGCCAACATGGCTTCACCAAGGGCAAATCATGCCTGACTAATCTAGTGGACTTCTATGATGGAGCGGTTGCATCAGTGGACAAGGAAAGAGCAACTGATGTCACCTACCTGGAATTCTGTAAGGCCTTTGATACAGTCCCCCTCAACATTGCTGCCTGTTAATTGGAGAGATATGCGTTTGATGGATAGGCTGTGAGATGGATAAGGAATTGGCTGGGTGGTCACGTCCAAGAATTACTGTCAACGGCTCAATGTCCAAGTGGAAACCAAAAATTAGTAGGGTCCCTCAAGGGTCCAAATTGGACAAATACTATTTAATATCTTCATCAATGACATCGCTAGTGGGATTGAGTGCACCCTCAACAAGTTTTCAAATGACAGCAAGCTGAGCGGTGCAGTTGATTTGCTAGAGGGAAGCGATGCTACCCAGAGGGACCTGGGCAGGCTTGAGGAGTGGGCACATGCAAACCTCATGAAGTTCTACAAGCCAAATGGAAAGTCTTGCACCTGGGCCAGGGCAACCCCCAGTATCTATACAGACTAGGGGATGAATTGATTTGGAAGACACCTGCAGAAAAGGACTTAGAGATGCTGGCAGATGAAAAATTGAGCATGAGCTGGCAATGTGCACTTGAAGGCCAGAAAGCAAATTGCATCCTGAGCTGTATCAAAAGAAGCGTGGCAGCAGGGGGTGATTCTTTCCCTCTACTCCACTCTCATGAGACCCCAGACGGAGTACTGCATCCAGCTCTGTGATCCCCAGTACAAGAAAGGCATGGGTGTGTTAAAGCAGGTCCAGAGGAGGGCCACAAAAATGATCAGAGGGCTGGAACATCTTTCATATGAGGAAAAGCTGAAAGAGTGGACATTGCTCAGCCTGGAGAAGAGAAGGCTCTGGGGACACCTTATTGCAGCCTTTCAATATATAAAGGATGCCTATAAAAAAGATAGACAGAGACTGTTTACCAAGGCCTTTAGTGACAGAAGAAGGGGCAACAGTTTTAAACTGAAAGAGGGTAGGTTTAGACTGGATATAAGGAAGAAATTTTTTAAGATGCGGGTGGTGAGACAATGCAACAGTTTGCCCAAAGAAGTTGTGGGTGCCCCATCATTGGAAGTGTTCTAGGTCAGGTTGGATGGGGCTTTGAGCAGCCTGACGTGATGAAAGATGTCCCTGCCCGTGGCAGGGATGTTGGACTACATGGCCTTTAAAAGTTCCTTCCAACCCAAACTGTTCTGTGATTCTATGGTTCTGTATTAGTATTTTATACCAAGATATAAACTGTCATAGAAAGCTTGAAAACACAGCCTTAAGTGAGTCAGCTACTGAGCAACAAGATGTTTCAAAATCATTTTTATCTTCTCATCTTTCAGGTTTGAAATCATAGCCCTGTATTCCCATACCTTGAAATGTCCCTGACATAGATGCTCCTGACATAAAACATTTTAGTCAAAGGGAAGATTTTGCATTTTATGAAATTTTTAGAAGGGAGGGACAATTTCAGCTTTGTATTTCTTTAAAACAGGAACTTCAGTTTGATTTATACTATTCTTTTGTTCATTCTCCTTCCCCAGTCTGTGCCCCTTTCTTTTCCAGTTTAGCAACTGAGCACAAAATTCAGTTACTCACTGAGCTTTGTACTCTAATTGGCTGGAAATGGAAGTCAGTGCTGTGCTCTGTAATGAGCCCTGTGAATCATTACAGTATTTTTCCAAAGCCGTAGTCATGCAAATGAGAGCAAAATCAGACACAAAATTTATAACTCAGTGTTTTAAAATATGTTTGTAATTTTACAAAATAATCAAATCCCTGGAAAGGTCTAAACATACAGAATTTCTAGTTCTGACCTTCAAATAATACTTTGCTTTTCTGCTAGCTTATTTGAGATGCCACTTACAGACTGTGCAAAGGCCAAGTATGCAGGAACATAAAAGCTTTCTTATGCTTTACAGAAGCAAAAGTTATTTCTTCATTGTAGCAACATTTCCAAATCAGAATGACTTCTACTTTTTGCTGGCCATCAGGCTAAATGGGTGACAGACAAAAGATATTGGCCAATCAAGACTTTAAATGAAAGCCCTAGCATAAACCTGGGCTAAAATTGTCCCCTTCATGATCAGTTTTGCACAGGGAATAATTTTGACTGGTCTCCTCACTCCAACAGCAAGTATTACATTGGTGTTTTCTGAAACAGAATTTTTCCATATTTTTTACAGGGCAACCATCTCCCATTTAGTGAATGCAAGCCTTTACTTCTTTTCCTGAGAATTTTCATTTCTATCTCAAAAGTAGTGAAAACTATGTTAATTCCTTCCTCAGCTCATTGCTGCATAGGTTCAAGGAACATGTTCTGGGTGTTGAAAATGCACAATGAGGCAGGAGAGAGCAAAGATATTACCATTTGTCTTCTTCACTGGAGTTTGTTCTTAAAAGTAATATGATTTGCTCATGTAGCATTTCAAAGTCCATTCTGGAAAGTACCAAAATATTAATTAAAGCTAAAAGTTTGGTTTGTTTTTTTTTCTTTTTGCAGGTAGCAAAGTACTGAAAGCTTGTGCAAAAGAACTGAAATTATCATTATTGAGCTTCTATCCCATAAGACTTCACTGAATATTCTATTATATTATTCAATTTCCCATTGACCTGATTTTGTTCCCCTGATTATAAGAGTCAGAGTATTTCTCAGAATGCTCAAGGTAGCTTCTGTAATAAAACCAGTTAAGCCTAAAACCTCCCCCTGTGCTCTTTAAAATATAAGCCAGTTTTAAATTGATTGACTAAACCAAAATGCCCTCCTCATTCCTCAAGGGATTTATCAGATGAACCTAGGTCACACTGTCAGCTCTTGCATGGGCTTCTAGGGATTCAAAATTGAAGATGATGGGAAGTGATGAATCTTGGTCATATGAAAACCCTGAGGGATACAAAATTTTATTAGGTGGCAGATGCAAAACACAATTAGCCTTCAACCCAGCCATTTTATTCCTAGTAAAGGGTC
This sequence comes from Platalea leucorodia, assembly GCF_965183815.1. Classification (NCBI taxonomy): domain Eukaryota; kingdom Metazoa; phylum Chordata; class Aves; order Pelecaniformes; family Threskiornithidae; genus Platalea; species Platalea leucorodia. The sequence goes on from NC_138858.1 coordinate 43,518,874, forward strand.
TATCTGAGTCAAGCTAATTGTCCCCACTTGTCTAGAAATCTATGAAAAGATCTATTGCTCATAGAAATGCTGTTAATAACTTTTTTTTTCCCCACTTGAACATCTGGCTCCTGTTAAGGTCAGAAGTTAATACAATAAGGTCTGGATGAGATCAGTGATTTCTATACAGAGGCAGGACAGACCTATCTTTATTTAAGTGACAGTCATTTTGAATTGTTGCATTTACCTGCCTTTGAGGAATAAGACATCTACAGTCACATTTGAGTAACCTGATTATCTGTTACTAAAAATCTTGTATCTATTGGTCTTTGTACATCTAGCACTGTATTTTCTTACTTCCTACATCTTTTATGCATTTTAAATATTTATAGTAATTTAAATTTACCAAATATTTCATAGCTGAAACAGTGGGTCTTTCAAATTTTTACTTCCACTATAGGAGGCATTAATTCATTAAATTCCTACTGTTAAGCTATGTGCTTTATAGAAAGATTTTTACAGAGATGAAGCCATTTTCAAAAAATTCTCATTGTGCTAATAGTCGTAACTTTGTAAGAACAAGTATATTTTATAACTACCAGTGTTGTAAATTTACCCTTGGACTTTTCTTGTGTTGTTGATTAATCCATCAACAGAGCAGAAAAATTCACACTGGACAACACACTTTTATTCGGAGATAAAATTATGCCTGTAGAACCACCATTTTAATTTCAGTTTCTTCCCTATCACACACAGTATTAACTTGTAAACTCTACTCTTCCAAAAACTGAAAAGTAAAAATTCACATTCATGGAACAATTGCTAAATGAAAAATAAAATGGCAGCACTTTCTGAGACTTCATTTAAGACCATGTGACTAACATGAACCTGACTGCTTAGTATATTAGGGAGTCCTCACCAGAAAAAGTCAAACATTCCTTAGGTAAATAGTCACACAGCTTTGTACCTTGTGAAGTCATTTATGCTCTTAAAAATTACTGTGAGACGCTAACAAACGAAGAGCCATTTACACATTCTTTGAACACAAGTTCAGTGATTGCAAAAGCCAAGACTGGCATTCATACAAATGACAAGCTTCACACCTGATAGACAGTTTCACACTACTGCTTACACAGTTTGCAGCATCTACAGTTTTCAGTGTCTCTTAACTAAAGTGTGACTAATCAAAAATTAAGAGACAAGTGTAATGGATTACCTTTCTTATAACTTTATGTACATTTTGCATTTTTTGTACCTACAACATTTATAGATTTCTTGATTTTGAAACTTTTGTCATCTTGTATTAATATGAAAAGGATGATAATAATGGTTTATTGTTTTGACCCATTTATTTCAATAAATACCAAAACCATCTTTTTTCTTGAAAAGCAACAAGTTCAGTCACACAGCTGGAACGTCACTGGGATCTCTCAGAGGAGGTGGGACAGCTCACACGACTGGAGTGCTGTGGTGGACAGGCACAAGCCCTTCAGGAGACACACACAGGGAAGGGAGGAGGGAGATGCTCTCTGTGTGAAGGAGCAGTCAGATGTGTGGGACAGACAGCGGGGGGCGAGAGCTTGTGGGCCAGGGTCAGAGGAGAGGCCAGAAAAGCTGACAACATAGTGGGAGTGAGTTACAGACCAGCCAGTCCGGGTGAGGAAGTGGGTAAAGTCTTCTTTAAACTATTTGAGGAGGTCTTTGTGTCACAGACCCATGACACCTCCTGGAAGGACACAAGCAATCAAGATTTCTGGAGACTATCAGAGGTAACTTCCTGATACAGGTACCGGATAGGCCAAGCAGAGGTGATGCACAGCTGGATCTGCTGTTCAGTAACAAGGAAGCACTGGCTGGGCATGTGGTAATCAATGGCAGCCCCAGCAACACTGACCATGAAATAGTGATCTTCAAGATCCTGAGAGGAGTGAGGAAGGAGAGCAGCCTAGCACAGGTCCTGGACTTCAGGAGAACAGACTTTAGCTTATTCAGAAACTGGTAGATGGTATTGCATGGGAGGCAGCTCTGAATGGCAAAGGAGCTCAGGAAAGCTAATAAGTCTTTAAGGACAAACTAGCAGAACTCTTCATCCCAATACTCAGAAAATCAAAGGTGTCTTGGCTAAGTGGGAAACTCACAGCATAGCTCCAATGCAAAAAGGCAGCATAAAGGGGTAGAACAGGGACAGGCTACAAAGGAAAAATTTAAAACATTGCTTTTGTATCCACAGATGGTTTCAGGAAAGTCAAACTCAGCTGAAGCTGGAAGGACATCAAGGGCAACAAGAACTTCTACTGCTGTGTTAGTAGTAAAATGCTAAACAAGGAAAAAGTGTGAATGTTGCTGAAAGAGGAAAGTGATTTAGTGACAGTGGACAAACAACACTGAAGTATTCACTGCCTTCTTGCCTCAGTCCTCACTGACAAGTTGTGACAGGCCTTGTGGGTTAGCATCAGGGTTCAAGGACCTACCAGGCAGGAATGAGCGTTGAGTCAAGGATTGCTTGCAAGACATCAGCCTGCACAAGTCTCTGGTACCTGATGGGCAGCACCTAAAGGTGCTGAGGGATCAGGCCAATGTCCCTTCAACATCATTCTCCATCAGCTTTGAAATGTTGTGGAGACTGAAGAAAGTCTCTGACAACTGGAGATGGGAAAATTTTTCACCCATCTTCAAAACATGGCAAAAAAAAACCTGGGGAACTGTAGGCCAGTTGGCCTCACTTCTGTCTCTGGGAAAGTCACAGAGGGAGTCCTCTTTGAGCACATTTTGTGGCAGGTGAGAGAGGAAAAGGAGACATGGGGATAGCCAGCACAGATTTACTAAGTGTAAAATAGACCTGACCAACCTGACTGCCTTCTGTGATAAAATGATCAGATTTGTGGATGAGGAGAGAATAGTGGATGTCATTTACCTGCCATTATTTCCTCACTAACTTTTTTTACTCAAGCAGGTTTCCCTTAAGCCACTGTGTCAAATTTGGTTCTGCAAATGAGTAGTTTCATATTCAGAAGTCTGTCTGACTGCATATCAGAGACAGTGAGTAATTGTACTATATGATTTTTTTTTTACATTGTAAATTTCCACCTAGATATCAAAACTATAAAAATATTCATCTACCTGAATTTCACCTGAATGTTCAAGAAGGCATTCAACTCTAGCTTCGGTGACTTAAATAAACTATACTATTTATTCCCATTTCATGCTTAAATTAAATTACAAATGACTTAATGTCTTTGTTCAAAGTTTATCTAAACTCCCTTCTGGTCATTAGCTTTGCCATTATATATTTAAGACACTAAAGAAAGAGCATAAAGATTCAAGTCTTATTCACATACTAGCAAAAGGCCAAATTTTGTCACTTGATAACCATGTGCTATCCCAATGACAAATAATGAAACCATTGTATTACTACTTTACAGTGCTAGGGCTTGAAGCTTGGGATTTATTTTGTATATAATGAGAGGAAAACATTACAAAACATTCATGTCCAGCCAACCAAACAGACACCAAATTAGGGAAAAACTTTAATGTCCATCTGGTCTTTCAGATATTTCCTTTTGCTGTTATTCACATTTTTTATACAAAAGCTAAGCTCATACCACAAAAGTTCCTAAAATCTTTAGCTAAGGCTCTGCAAGTCTTTGGTTTCAAGGTTCAGACAAAGAATAAAGTTATGTAGTTGACTGTGACCTTGGATAATATTTTGTCCATATAGGAATAAACTTCTTTAAAATACTTTTTAGTTTTATTTTCCACTTCTAAAATTGAGGAAAGGCAAGAGAAAAAAATTGAGTATACTGCATGCTTATTTACAGTCTCATATAAATATAATAATGATGGTTAGTTCATAAAAACACAGTTCTGAAAATAATTAGCCTAATGTTCTCACAGCAGAAAACGTGGTAAAATTTTTGAGGTTGGAGCAACTGCTTTATCACTTCAGCAACAATGTTTGTGATGTTATTTGGGTTTGATTTTGTTGTTAAATATGACTGCTATGTTGGCATACTCTACAACTCTAAGTGCACTGCAACTCTGTAATATAATCAATGTACATTAAGAGAAGCAAAGTCACTGCTGTGTGAATTAAGGTGTGTATTTAAAATACACAATATTAGGATTTCCAGAGCATTTACAGTGCAATACATTGCTCAGGTAAATAAAACAAATGTAAGGAAGTCAAACAAAACCTAAAATGTTAACTGAGCTACAGTAAGCACTGTTTAAGATTAAGAAGCCACAGAGAGACTCAGTTATATATATTGGATCAAGACATGGGAACATCATAGACTGGTATGTCAGTGATCCATGCAATTACTATAGAGAAGAGACTTACCAGGTTTTAATGTAAGGTAATTAGAGGAATGGTTTGTTGCAGGCACAAAGAGATTGCATTAGACAACCTCTATCAGATGTGATACTTTTAGCTAAGTCAAATCCCATATATGCACTAATGCCCAGAAAATATGGCTTAAAGTGACAAAACCAAAGTTATTAGGGCTATCTTTAAAAAAAGTTATTAGGGCTATCTTTTTAATAAATTTTAAAAATATATTTTAAAAAATAGTTTAGAAATAAGGTAATTGATTTCTTTCAGGTGTAAACCATTGCACTTGACTATGCAATTGTCCCCTCAAAAATCTAAATAGCCATTTCATATTGCAAAACACCTGTCTGAACAGAACTTTAAGACGCACACGTCTATACCTGTGCGTCTGTCTAGACCTTGTACACGTGTTCTTTGCCCACTTGTGAACATAAAATTTTAATAATTCCTTGAAATGAGTCCTAGGCTTTTTAGCAGTTGCTTTCCAGTACCATATACTATATATATGCATAAGTAACAGCACAGATCTGCAGAGGATTGCTCTAGGGATATGACAGCAGTCTTAATTTTGAAAGGTCTTACTTTTCAAGATTATTTTCTTGCCAGCAAATATGATACCTCTTCTTGCCACACACATTTTTTTCTCTACAGTTTAATATTTTGCAGTATAGTTGTCTCCCATGCAGACATTAAAATAATAAATAATGTACAGAGGTTCAGGGAATTTTACTGTACAAATTTACAAATAGGGCAATAATTCATCATCATTCAATTCAATATATCCTTTTTCATTTTCAATGAATTTCCTTAGCATCTGCTTTTGTGTACGATCAGATCATTCCGTGAAGCTATCTATCCGTGGATGATAAGGAGTGGGTTTCAAAGAGGAAACTCTCAATATCCTATACACTTACTTGTTAAATAAATGTTTTATCTTTTAAGGTTTCCAAGAGTCTAAAGTCCATACTTTTAAAAAGTGCTACGTATTTGATACTGGCATCAGATGTACTAGACTGAATGAAATCTTTTAATTGCAGCAGAACTGAGCAATTTTTTCAGACTCTCCCTGGTTTTACTCATATCTTAACAGAAAAGAAAGGGGCCACTTGTTCAGTAGGTGTTTGATTGTATACAGCAGAGTGACATTTGTATCCCTGAATTACACTCAGTAAAATTTTAGAAAGCTTTGTTCAAATAAAAAAATAAACGAAGGAGGGAAAATGGCAACAATTTAGTCTTTAGGAGATTTGGACTTTGTAGCCCACATTATAAGCTGGCAACACTAATCAGGTTTCAGCTGTATCGGGCAGGAAATTAGAAACAGAAATTGAGATGCAGAGCCCACTGAAAGTGTGGGAGGATACCCAGACTCTTCAGTGTTGGGATATTCTTTTATCAAATGAAGACACAGACAGAGAAGCCAAACCTCACAATGCTCAGGGAAAGTTAATGGCCAAAAGTTTTCTTTGCAGTCAACATATAAGTGCCCAGATCAGTTAAGGAAGTTAAAGAAGCAGCAGTAAATTATTTCAGTTTTGTACAGTTTAGCGCCTCAATAAATGTTGCTGTTCACTCATCCTCTCCCCCTGGTGGGACAGGGGAGAGAATCTGAAGAGCAAAAGTAAGAAAACTCATGGGTTGAGATAAGAACAGTTCAATAATTGAAATTAAATAAATAATAATAATAATAATAATAATAATAATAATAATAATAATGAAAAGGAAAACGATGAGAGAGAGAGAAACAAAACCCAGGAAAAACAAGTGATGCAACTGCTCACCACCCACTGACTGACACTCAGCCAGTCCCCAAGCAGTGATCATTGCCCCCTGGCCAACTTCCCCCAGCTTTATATACTGGACACAATGTTATATGATATGGAATAGCTCTTTGGCCAGTTTGGATCAGCTGTCCTGGCTGTACCCCCTCCCAGCTTCTTGTGCACCTGGCAGAGCATGAGAAGCTGAAAAAGTCTTTGACTAGTGTCTGCAACTTAGCAATAAGTAAAACATCAGTGTGTTATCAACATTGTTCTCATCCTAAATCCAAAACACAGCACTATACCAGCTACTAGGAAGAAAATTAACTCTATCCCAGCCAAAACCGGGACAGTCCTCAAGGTGCAACTTGAAATGTTTTCCCAGATAACACTTCTAAGCAAGTCTTCTACCTTACTTGTGCTGGTCTTAAAGTAATTTCTCAGAAATCCAATTCCTCCTACCAAATAAATGGCATACTAGAAGAGCCTCTATTTTTCTTTTTGCCAGTTTTTTAGTTTATTTTCCTGAAACAATCCAAATCATTGATTTTTCAGCTTCTTGTTGCAATGAGTGTGTCTGAAGCACATGCTTAGCTTCAAGACTCCTATTTCACTTTCAAGATAATGGTATATGTAACAAAACTTGAAGACATATTTCTTCTCTTTCTTTGCACAAAGTCAAGGCCTTGTCAAAAAAGTTAGAAATGAGAAAGCCCTTCTTGAATCAGCCTTTCTATACTCTGAAGTCCCTCTAGAACAAAAGGCTATGAGTACATGCATTACGATAACATTGTAATAACATATCCAAATAATAAGTATATTATTTGTATCCCTTCTATCATAAATTTGATGTTGATTAGTTGCCTCATGGAAAACCTGAAAAAAATTAAGGGAATAAATACAAATCAACACAGAACACTACCTGAGTCTTGGGCTATGCTCAAATGCATCACTTCTCCTGTCTTCCTTCTCTTCCTACTGGCCAATTTTATATTTATTTCAGGCAAAATTTGGAATAGTACAGTAGGTACCATGGACATATGCTATGATCCATGTACATTGAGTTAGAAAAAGACAGATAAACTCAGTGAATTACTCTGCAGAGAAAATAAATTTATTAGTACTTGAATCCAAACACAGTGAAAGCTACCATCAAACCAGCAGTCTTTTATGGACTGTCTTTTAGTGGAAAACAGTCAATGAATTTCTTCCATCATGATTCACCATTAAATCGTTCTCACATATTCATGAAAAACTGCATGGATATATAAACAGGACTTAATTATTATACCCTCCAATACATAGGGACTAGACATTTTTCAAAGGAACCATAAAGGGTGTTTCATCTCCCATGTTAAAGCTTAGCTATGGTCTTTGGTTAAAGAGAGGGGTCTTTCCTTAAGAACAAAACATTTCCTACAAAAAGCTGATTGGCTGAACAGTTAAAAAAAAGACATCATCTGGTGCTTAAATATACACAAGAACTCTTAAATATGTGATAATAAGTAAAAAAGAGTATTGGAAATGAACTGTAATCCTAATTTTGTTAAACATTTTGTTGTTGCCTCTGAACATCTTCAACATCATCTTGCTAGAAAAACAAAGGAAATGTATGTAAGAAAACTTGAAAAAATAAGTTAACTCATTCTTGATGTATCCTATAACTACATATGTTGATGTACCAGTAAATGTTGAAAAACTGCTACATATGCATTTTCAAGTTCAGACACTTGGAAAAAACCCAAAATCCTTCTCATAGATGATGTATCAGTTATCAGGTATTGCCTGAGGACTTATTTTTCCTTCTTCCTTTCCCCTTCCTCCCTCCCTCCTTTCCTCCTTCCTTCCTTGTTTCCTTCCTTCCTTCCTTCCTTCCTGTACTACTGACCTTCTAGATCCTACTGTAAACATACTTACAGAATCTTTTTTGTTGTTGTTCTAAAACCTGCAGATTCTCATTCCTTTGTTCATTAGCAAGCTGAAATTTCCAGCCACTTGCCACTTAGATCACTTAACTTTATACTCAGTACAAGGGAAAATGAAGCTTACCTTTTCTGCTTCTTGTTATAGCTGTGTTTGTGCATTTTGTTCCTGTACAAATATAATGCGAATGTTTTTTTATTGCTTAGCCTTGTATCTTGTATGTCTGAGCTAAGTTGAGGTGTTCAGAAGCTTACAAAGTTCTTCACAAATGTACAGAAACAACCAATTGAAATTCAAACCAGAACTTGACAAACTTTTCTCTACAAAGATAATTTGGTAAAATCTGTTCCAGAATGATGGATTTGAATTATTTAAAATTCAACAGGTCCCAGATCTCCATTTTGGTTTTTGTACATTAATGTGTACCAAGATATGTAAAAGACTCTCCCAATAAACATAGCCCTGTCTTTTGTCTTTTTTTTGACTGACACTCTGAGTTGGAGTGTAAGTAGTGATTCCTTCTTCTTTGTCTTCTCAAGAAATGATGGGAAGTCAGAGATCACTATTTCAGTGCTCTGAACTGCCGTCAGAATATTACTTTCCTGTACTTCAGAGGAAGTGCTTTGGAGTTTTTGGAACACTTTCTGATAATACGGTTACTAGTACTAGAATATACCCATCAAAATCTCCTGTCTTTTCACAGAGCTGACAAAATCCAGTTAATATAGGCAGAAAGTCTTATTTCACCTGCAAAATGAAGTAAAGAACTGCTAGAAGTTGCTTAAAAGAGGAATGGCCTAAGAAATTTTACATAGGTCATAAAGAAATATTCACAAAGTGGTTGTAATATCTGCAAAGAACACATTCAGCTGGAATGTCTTGAAATGTGAGGCAAAAGTAAAGTAAGAAAAAATGTGCACAGTTTGACCTCTAATCAAAATAATTATTCATGCTACAGCCTGCAGTGTCTCAGCAGAACCTCACAAATGCTGGGGCAAACCCATCCTTGGACTAAGGCTGGATTATCTATGCTGTTTCATAGCTGGTAGATGTTATTCAATCTGTTTTTAAAACCTTACAGTGACAAGGGTTGAACACACATAGATGATTTATTCAATTGCTAAATTATTCCCATGAAAAGATACTCCTAACTTCTAAAGCATATCCTCCTTGTTTATTATGTTTTTTCTGTGTCAGTGGACTTGGATGATCAGTTGATCATCATCCTCTTTAAAACAAAAATTTAACATAATTGAAGATTGTGACACTGCTTACATGATTCTTTTCCACAAAATAATACCTCCAAATTCTCTCATACTTTTTTATATACTGTGCTTTTAAAACCATTTATATTTGTCGATCTCTTGACTGTCTTCATCTTATCCACTCTGTACTAATCTGTGTGACCTATATTGTGTATACTATGCCAGGAGAGATATCATGACTGCGAAGATGAGGAGAATAATTACCTCTTATGTCTTAATGATTCTGTTAGTAAAACAGTAGCCTGTCTTGTAATATCTCATTGTCAATCTACATTCAGTCTGTACCACAGTGCAAAAAATAGCTGTGTCCCTTTCTGCAGTACTTATTTTTCAATTAGAAATTATTTTTCTTCCTAAATCTCTCACATTATTCTTATCTCTTTTGAATTTCATCCTCCTGATTTTGGCTCATTCATCAATTTATCAAAATCAATTGATTAGGATTTGAGTTCAGTACTGTAAAGGGCCTCCCATCTCTCAGTCCTGAATGTCATCTGTAAACTTCCACTGGTTTATTACTACTCCATCAGCCATATGCTAAAACAAAAATTGGAAGTTTAGCATGAAAAGTAATATAAATGTTAGTACTAAATGAAAAAAAAAAAAACAACTTGCCAAATCATGTTTGAAAACAAGCAACTACCCTTTGAGGTTTTAACCAGCTGTGACCCATCTAGTAGTAGTAATATCTAAGCCATAGTTGCTTAGTTGGCTTATAAAAGACGTGGTGCATTCAAAAATTTAAGAGTCAGTACCCTGTAGGAAAAGAAAATTACATTGGTTTGACATCATTTGTCCTTTACAAATTAATGCTGACCATATCTTAGCACGTGGTGATCCTCCAAGAACTTGCAAATTGATTGTTCAATAATTTGTTCCAGTAGCTTTCTAGTATTACATTTAGGCTGAACAGTCTATAGATCCCTAGGTGCTCCTTCTCCCTGTTTTAATGAAAGACATTGCATTTGATCTTCCCTACTTCTCTGGGACCTCACTCATCATCCACAGCTTTCTAGAGATCTTTGCTGATGGTTCAAAGGCAAATTTCCTAAGACCCTGAAAATTACAATATATATATATATATATAACTCACCTAAACATTATTTAACCCAAGCCTTTATTATTATTATCAGTGCTCCTATACTCTTGAAATTAATTGTACTATGCATCTGATTATAATTAACCTTTGTAAGAATTCTGAATCTAAAAGGCAAAAGATACTTTGTTCTTTTCAGCATCAACATTTATTTGTTCAGCATTGCAGCTGATAATTGGAGTTGTATTTTCCCTTATCTTTCTTTTTTACCTTTAATTTGTTTGCAGCTTTCAAAATAAAAAACATCAGTTTGTTTCTACAAGCAGCAAATGACTGACAGGCATCTGAAAAACTTAAGAACTGAAAACTGGGCCAATGATAAGCACACAATGCACAGTTTGCTCAAATGCAAAAATGCATATGCTATTAATTTAATGTATTTTTTGTATAAATTTGTATTACTACATTTACGAACTGCTTTTTTTTTTATATATACTTACGCTTCTATTGAACTAAAATGAGTTTGTACATCATGTGTCCCCTATGTAGGGAATTTAATTTTGCAAGAAAAAATGCATTAATTTAAATATTACACAATTATAAATATGAATAAAATACTTAATTTTTGTTCTAGAACAATGTCACTCTTTTTATGAATAGAAAAATGGCATTTACTTCTGTAGAATTATGTCGGTTGATAATATTTTGGTAAAATTAGGAAAAAAAATTTTTGTTTTTGTTTTGCCTTTTTAGGGTGAGTACCCCAATAGATCTTTAATATTGAAAATTCTGTGTTTCATACTAGGAAGAGATATTTAATTTGAGGCATTGGCCTTTCTTATCTGTGAAACAGAACCTAGCATCCTAAAGAAGTTTCTGAATGTCTGCACATGTAGTACTGACCCTAGTTTAAGTCTGCTGGAGAGTATTTGTTTTAGAAAATTAGAGACATTCTCATACTATGGGAAATTCAATATGTTGAACCATGGCCGACATCTCAGAAAGCTGTTTATAATGCATAAGAACAGCTTTGTTGCACCACTACTTATGAACAGTGATGGATACTCTTTCATAATGGCAGAAAATGCTCATTAGTTAATTACCCACAGATAGTTTTATCACACTCCCATTTAATCCCTCCCCAGAGTAGGAGGCCCCATGAACCCTCTGCATCACTTAGGAAGAGTAAATGAGACTTGAAGGGAGACGAACTGGTGTGAAGAGCCCTGAGCTGGTCCAGTGCACTTGAACAATATAATCCATTAAAGTGTCTTGACACAAGTTTGATAAAAGTTGAACAACTGAGACACTGCCGAGAAACTGGCATTATGCACAAGAGTATCTAAGAAAGAAACAATCTCTTCCAGAAAAATTACCACGTTTAGGAAAATCTTGATTTACTTCATCACTTTTTCTCTGTGTTGTATTATTCAATTAGTAGATTATTTTATGCAGATTACTGCCTTGGACAGACCTAAAACTACTTTGCATGAAAATTAGTGTAGGTCAAGCATTAATGAATGGATCCTTTGCATTTCTGATGTTTGCATTCACATTTGTGAAAGCAATATTTTTCTTGTCATGTCGAGAAATTTATGATATAGGTTAACAATCCTGGTTGTCACTACCCAGCTACTAAATAAATACACTAAAGAAAGGATATTACTTAGTGGAAAGTCTTGTCTCCAAAAATCATAACCATTGGGGGAAGTGTGAATCATAAAATACATGTAAATGATAGTACATCATACAAACAAATGTTTTTCAAGGATAGGGGCTGCATCTTCTGAGATGTCCTTCCTTCTTCTAAAGTTAAAGGACTAGTGGCAAACCTTTAAGTAACAATTCCCTGTCTGAATTTGCAAAGCACGGCCTGCAACAGTGTTCTCTAACCTGACTGGGCCTTTTCACTACTGTAACACATATACAAACATATAGTGAAAAGTGGGTCAAAATATCAATAAGCCTGAATTTGTAACTCCCTCTGTTTCCTTTTTTTATTTTTTTTTTTTATATACTGCCTTTTCTGAAAATAGATGCTATCAGAACAGAATTTATATGCGTGATTTTTTTTTAATTCACAAAGATGTAATCAAGACATAACTGAGGCTTTCAGATGTTATTTGTCTAACTATAACAAAAAGCACATACAGAAGCTTTTAATGCATTCTTAATCCTTGAAAATTACCTAATGAGATAAATTTTAAATGTAGAAGTTTAAATGTGTGCTCTATCATTTTTCTGAGGAGGAGATTTACAATATTATCTTAGAGGATTTTGCTATATTTTCCTATTTTCCTTATAACACCTTTGGATTTTCTGATGAACAGTGCAGTGTAAAACTTTACAAATGTGAAAACAGTGATTTTATGGCTAAACAAATTCTTGTAGTGAAATTCTATGCTATGAGATAAAAGAGCTGCTAATATACTTTCTCACAGTAGAGTGGTCAGACAATCAGAGACCCTCAGAGCTCTCATGAAGTTTTACCAGGAATTTTTAACACATACCATGCCTGCTGAGATCAAAAGAGGTTTTGTTCTAGTTTAACTTATTTGCAGCAATGTTACATTTAAAACATTTATATCTTAATAGGAACTGAAAACTGTTGTGTATTTTTTTACCATAATTGTAACAGGGTAATGGAATATGTTAAATAAATTTATAGAATGTTTACATATGTAGCTAAATGTGAATGTTTTTTCCAGTCAGTTCTTTGCAAGTAATATCAGCCTTACACTTGCTGTGATGATACAAATATCACAGAGCTGAAGAGTTTTCAGTTTTGAACAGTATCTGTGGTATGTTTTGGTTTGGTCTGGACGGTGATCTTCTTTTTAAAGGAGCATGGGTGTGTTTAGGAAAGAAAGCTGTTTTGTTTTCTGAATTTCCTAAGGGTCAAATGTCTGGATGGAAACTCTTAATAACAGTCTATTCAAAATCTTCACTTGAAAAGTTTGATTAGTTTTATTTTATTCTTTTGACTAGTTGCCATTCTACTGCTAGTGATTCAAACTGAAAACAAGTTTGATTCAGTTTCTGTGCAAAATACCACTCAAAGGTTATGGAGATATATCTACCGATTTCATCTGTGCACACTGTTTCCCTTCTCTTGCTTTTTTTCCTTCCAGACTTTTAGCCACAGGAAAACTCATAACTAACCTCTTTCCTTCCTTGCGTCCTTCCTTCCTTCCTTCCTTCCTTCTGCCCTTCCTTCCTGTTTTCCTTCCTTCTTTCCTTTCCTCCTCTTTCTTTTTCTCCCTTACCCCCTTTCTCTCCTTCTTTCTCTTTCTTTCTTTCTTTCTTCTTCTTTCTTCTTTTCTTTCTTTCTTTCTTTCTTTTTCTTTCTTTCTTTCTTTCTTTCTTTCTTTCTTTCTTTCTTTCTTTCTTTCTTTCTTTCTTTCTTTCTTTCTTTCTTTCTTTCTTTCTTTCTTTCCTTTTTCTTTCCTTCCTTCTTTCCTTCCTTCTTTCCTTCTTTCTTTCTTTCTTTCTTTCTTTCTTTCTTTCTTTCTTTCTTTCTTTCTTTCTTTCTTTCTTTCTTTCTTTCCTTTTTCTTTCCTTCCTTCTTTCCTTCTTTCTTTCTTTCTTTCTTTCTTTCTTTCTTTCTTTCTTTCTTTCTTTCTTTCTTTCTTTCTTTCTTTCTTTCTTTTTCTTTCTTTCTTTCTTTCTTCCTAAATTAATTTTTAAAAAGAATATAACTACTTTTTTCTTTCTTTTTTTTTTTTTTTTATAAATAAGACACATTATAGTATAGAAACTGTTTAGAATACACTGGAAAAGAATGAAGCTGGATGTTTAGCTTTTTGGTATATTGTACCATTACTATCTTAAATCACTCCTCCTATTGCTTTAAGTTAATTAAAGATGGAGAAAATGAGGTTGTTTCACAGGTTGCTTTAAGGCAGCAGCCCTAAAAGTGAATAAATCCATTTAATGATGAACCAATAAGTAAATAAACTGTGTAGTACACACTCCACTGAGACCTGTCCATTAGCCTCCTTAGAATTTGGGGTTTGCTGACAGCACTCTTACTGATTTCTGGACTGTATTCATTACTATGGTGTAAGGCAGATTTCTCAGACAGCTATGCCTAAATGTTAAAGTACCTTTTAGACAAAAAATGAACCTCGGAACATGCCTGGGAATAACTTTTATTCCATTATTGACCTTAGAAATATATCCTGTGGATGAGATCCTCTGGCGAAATGTGGTCCAGCACTATAACATTTGCTTGATCTGATGTGAATAAATAAGCATAACATTTTTTTTTTTCAGAAGATAAGCTTTCTGTAGGTGTTTCAGAGCTTCCCACGTCGAACTCTTTGTAGGAATTCAAGCAGTAAGTCACAAGGACATAGCTATGGCCAAAGACACTCACAATCATAGCTGCATGAAAAACAGGGGTCTTTTTGCACCACCAGCCTAGAAATCCTTTTGAAAAAAGATATACAACTCCACCAATTAACTGGGAAAAAACATTCATTTGGGATATTTCATTATACAGAAAAAAATTTACATCTATCTAATTTGCCATGTGAAAGGGAAGTAAACAAGTATATAAGCCAGGAAGAATTTCAATCGCTACTACAATTGGACATAACATTGCACGGTACTGAATGTTACAGGACAGTTTAGGTCTGGTTTAGGAATTAAAATTTATAATAAATATATAGAGAGTGTCCAATTGAATTAATGTAATTCAAAATGTAAATACCCATACTGGAATTTACTTGGGTTGGATTTTAGCCAACCCACTGCTCCCAGCTATGGTGCTGTATCCATTGCTTCAGCTCAGTTCATAGGCAATAGTTTCATTAGTGAACCATCAAAGCAAGTAACTGGAAAATCCAGGAATCAGGGTAATGTTTAAGGTGAAATATATTCCATTCGCACGGAATCATGGTAGTTTTCATATTGTATTGGGTTTTCTTGGCAAGGTTTTGGCAGCGGGGGGGCTGTAGGGAGATCGTCTATGAGACGACACCAGAAGCTGCCCCCATGCTGGACAGAGCCAGTTTCAGCCGGTTCCAGGAAGAATGTGCTGCTGGCAAAAGCTGAGCCCATGAGTGATGTTGGTAGCACCTCTGTGATAACATATTTAAGGAAGGGTAAAAAAAGCTGTGCAACAACAGCTGGGGAAAAGGAGTGAGAAAATGTGAGAGAAAAAGCCCTGCACACACCAAGGTCAGTGAAGGAGGGGAAGGAGGTGGTCCAGGTGCCGGAGCAGAGACTCCCCTGCAGCCTATGGAGGTCTGCAGTGGAGCGGGTGGACATGCCCTGAAGGAAGCTGCAGCCCATGGACAGCCCACACAGGAACAGGCACCTGGCAGGAGATGAGGCCCATGAAGAGGAGCCCATGAAGGTGCAGGTTTTCTGGCAGGACCTGTGACCCTGTGGGGGACCCACACTGGAGCAGCCCATTCCTGAAGGACTGCATCCTGTGGAAAAGATCCATGCTGGGGCAGTTCTTGAAGAACTGCAGCCCATGGGAAGGACCATGTTGGAGAAGTTCATGAAGGACTGTATCCTGTGGGTGGGACCCCATGCTGGAGCAGGGCAAAAGCGTGAGGAGGAAAGGGAGACAGAGATAAAGGGTAATGAACTGACTGCAACCTCAATTCCCCATCCCCCTGTGCCACTCAGGCAGGGGGCAGAGGGTAGAGGAGTTAGGAGTGAAGTTGAGCCTGGGAAGAAGGGAGGGGTGGGGGAACGTGTTTTTAGTTTTGTTCTTATTTCTCACCATCTTCCTCTATTACAATTATTTGGCAATAAATTAAATTAATTTCCCCAAGTCAAGCCTGTTTTGCCCCGTGACAGTAATTGGTAAGTGATCTCCCTGTCCTTATCTCAGCCCACGAGATTTTCTCCTGTATTGTCTCCCCCTGTCCTGTTGAAGAAGAGGAGTGATAAAGTGGCTTGGTGGGCACCTGGTGGCCAGCCAAGGTCAACCCACCACACATACACAACCAAACATCGAGGCCCACTTCTGTTTTTGTGATAGCTTGCATCCCAATGCTGAGTGTAACACTGTGAACTCTGGAAACACACAGATTTCAAATTCCACTTAGGATTCAAGCTCTGTACTTATAACTGTGTAACACACTGTAAAAATTTCACCCCATCTGTTCTCCCTTCCCCTTGCAAGTGATATACTCACATTGGTCAGGCACAAATGCGTTGTGGTAGGTCCATCTTATTTTATTTTAAATACTTTCCAACATTCGTAAAAGTTAAAACGTGTATATTTTACCCAAAATTATCTCTGAAATGGGTGAGGGAGGAAGAAAGGGAAGAAGACAGATGGTATAGCTTGTAGAAGGAAAGCTGAGAAATGATACATATATCTTTCAATGTATTGGAAAACACAAACCAAAACTCTTTCTTGAAATTTGTAGTGAAATATAAGAATAGTAGAATACAAGAGAGGGCAAAGACAGCTGGTGGAATGCAATGCAATAAATTGTCATTTGCTGATCCAATAGAAGTACATGGGAGCTATTACACTTTGGCAGCTATTTTATTTTTCCCTTCTGGAGTTTCAGACTTGTACACTAAGATGGGTTTCATCTGATTAAAACTTGCACCATGTTTAATTTCCTTCAAAACTACAATAACTTTAAAAGGGAGAGAAAGGGAGTGAAAGAGACCCACAAGAGAGTGAAATAACGTTGGGGGTGGAAAAGGGGCAGTAATTTTGCCCGGATAATGTTGTCATACTTTGTAAAGCCTTTAATGCTGGAATTTATTTATTAATGATGCATGGATTATTACCCACCATCTGTCTTGTGTTAGCAGTGGGCTGTTTCAGATTATGGTAATGTGTTTCTGATTTGAGTCGTGTTGAAAGCCAGAACAAGGCATCTCATGTGCAGTCCTCTTTGAGGCCTGCTGTTTTCAATTCCTCTTCACAGAATGGGCTTTTATTTGATTTGTTATGGGGATTTTTTCTTCTGTTGCCAAAACAGCTGCAAGCC